>NC_068400.1:11194109-11386609 GCF_023724105.1 Carassius gibelio | reverse complement strand
ACCTTTGACTTCTCAGCAGAGTGGATGCTCTGCCGTTGTTCATCAAACCACCAAAAATATCACTCCTCTAATATTTGCAACTTGTTTCAGAGGATTCTGGGAAGCCTCGGATAAGACATCTGTAATTCCATAAGCCTTAGTTTGATTTATCTATCTTTGGAAGTATTTGCCAGCTGTGGCTTTCCGCATATTATAACGTACAGAAACGTTACTAAAATTAACTGCAATAAAATGACACTAAAATAAATAAATTCAGCCAAAAAAAATTTCTTGATGCACTAACAATTAAAACAATATGAAAATGTAAATAAATAAAAAATTATATATATATATATATATATATATATATATATATATATATATATATATATATATATATATATATATATATATATATATATATATATATATATATATATATATAATGAAATCAAAACATTAAAAGAACTATAACAGTATATCAATAATACTAAAATAACATTGGTAGATTATTATCCATGGACATTTTTTGGTTGTAGATGTATTTGTATTAAAGTAAATTAGTATTGCATGTTATTGCATGTGACTTCTGTTGCACATGAACGTGCTTACTGTCTGTCTTGTTTGCATACTAAACTTGACCATGCGTGCATAAAATGATCACAGAGGCTTGCATAATAGACGTTATGTAATTTATACAGTACAGTAATGTAAAACAGTGACATATTTCAATATACTTCAATACTATGGGTCACTAAAACACGCCATAACATACATATATCCAAACTTTTTGCAGAGTCATCTAAACATTTGCAAAGCAACATTTTATTGGAAACTTTTTGGTGCAACACAAGCAATTTATTTTAACAAACACCCAGAATTTATGAATCCAAGAAACAGTTGAGTGTGCCAGTGAACTCATACGGCGCAAACAACCATCTGTAGCTGTTGGTTCATATAGGAGAAAAATGAATTGCAGTCTTCTTTAATTAAGCATCAGTCTGCAGATTTTGCAGTCTGCTGTTGTGGCTTGTTACTGTCTAGAAATGTAGGCCCAAATCATATATACAAGTTCGTAAACAAAAAAGTTTTCTACCTGTGCAAACTCAATTTGATGCCATTGAACTTTGAAGTGTTTGGAATTGTATCAAAATGTAATCTTCAATTTAACGTTAATCTTTAACAACTCCATGATAAACATTCCTGCGAAGTCTTCCTTAGAAGAGATTAGCATAAACTACATCTTATTTTAAACTACTACTATTATACATATCTTCACAACACAATAACTGTTGAAATCTTTATATTTAGCAACCTAAATAACCCAAAGTACACCTAATATTTAAATCCGCAGCCTTGATTTAATAGTGCACTAGAAAGATTCATCCTTGTCCAGTGTCTGCGCCTTTTCTCTTCAAAAGTTATGAGCGATAAAAATATATTTGTGCACAATTAAACAATTAAAGTTTTTATTATTATTATTATTATTGTATTACTACTACTACTAAAGTACTTGTAATCCCCTCACAAAATTTGCTCATCATTGCAGGCATTATTGTTTTTGCAGTTGTCAGTAGTTTGTTGTTTTCGTTCCATCTCCACCATTTCTTTTCCAACTGTGAAAACAACAGCCCAGGTCAGTGTTGCCGCCTTGTGGACAACTTAATTAGAGCAAAAAAAAAGAAAAAAAAAAAAAAAAAAGAAAATGAATGCATGTACATTATGAACTTACTTTGTTGATTGGCCATTTTGAGATAACACAAAAGAAGCTTACATCCAAACCAAAATGCAGTACACCTGTATTTACATCATGAGAGTGCAGGTTATTCATATTTCAAGTCTCTCTTGAACCTATCTGACAAAACAAACAAGCTAGGTTATATATTTTATTGATCAGTACCCAGGTAAAAAAGTAGTATACTTTAGTGTATTTGAAATGTGAATAAAGTACATGAATTATAAAAGAAGTATGCTTCTACTTGTTGTACTTTATTTAAAGAGTATTTGATTTGTACTTTTTAAAAGTATACTTCAAAAAAAGATGTAGTTAAGTTCAACTTAATAGTCCAAACAATAAGTATACTAATTTATCAGTAATCAAATTATTTTTTAAATGTACTTTTTGAAAGTGTACTTTGTTATTAATGTATTTTAAATTGTATTGAAGATAAAACATTTTAAGTATATTAAATTTGACATACTTAGAGTGGCAATTCAGTGTACTTATGGGAAGTATATTTTTTGGAAATTAATTGTTAGTATACTTTTTAAAAGTGTACTATGTTCTCACTTCATTAGAAGTGTGAATTTTGTACACTTTATACAGTACACTCTAAAATAAGTGTATTTCTAGTTGCATATCAGAGTACTCTCATAAAATATGTTAAAATATAAAAATGTATAGTGGTAATTTTGTGTACTTTTAGTATGTAAGTTTATTTGTAATACAAAGTATAATTTATTAACGTGTACAATGATTTCACTTCATCTGTAGTGTAATCTTAGTACACTGTAAACAAAGTGCACTAAATATAAGTGTAGTTTTTTAGCATATCACAGTACTGTCATAAAATATGCAAAGATGCAAACATTTTAGTGGAAATTTAGATAATTATTAATTTACTGTAGCCTACTAATTGGCAGTGTATTGATATTGTTAGGCTGATTTCTTAAAGGGTCATATGCTACAATGCTAATGATAATTATAAATAATACATAATAAATCTAATTGACAGAGCTCTATCAGTCATTAATGTTCTGGTTATTTTGTTTCAGTGTAGCTACGGTTTGTTAATATTATGCAAAGTATACAAAGTAAACTTCATCATTCAGCTGAACTGAGCACATTTATTTAGATACTTCATGTCTTATTTAATTCATGCCATAAACGCATGTCCCTGCTGAGCTGGGCTATGACTAATTTCACGGGCAAAGCTGAAAAAACTTTTTTCCAGCTTCATATTATAGGAAGGATACATTATACGACCTATCCTACAGTCATCATGGTGAGATTAGGTTCCTTTTAATCTAAAATAAATAAATAATCGAAAACAACAGTGAGGAATCGTTCCATTCGATTCCAGGACCAGGAATTGGAATCGGAATCGATTGCAAAAATTGTGGAATCGAACAGCCCTACTAAGCAATAGATGGCTACTAATGGACCCAGGAATTGGACCTACCCCCCAGTCGGTTACCACATCCAATCAGTGTGCGCAGCATCGTCGACATCCAATCACTATGTAGAAGTCTTGGAGGCAATTAGCTCCAGTAGCCATATAGTAACGGTTAATGTTTGAAATTCATCACTGAAACTCAGGCGGTAACAAGGTAAAGTTAGCACCATGTATGGGTTGTTTTATTTCGTTGACGGCTCCGTTATTGGAGAGAGTACATCTATTATACAGGATGCATATATAAATGCTGGTGTTACAGTGATTTGCAAGGAAGACATCCAGTCCCAGGAAGGCTGGATAGAGGTGATTTTGCCAGCTAAACGCAGGCAAGATCCGAAGCCGGTTGCAGCCAAACTGCTGTTCATGGCGGGTAAGTTCTGAAACATTTGAAATATTCGGAATACTTTTTGTAACATTAACTAACCGACTACTGTCATGTAGCGTAACGTTACTGGCGAGTCGAGCAGGTACCATCATGTAATGGAAAACGCCATAATTAATAAGTCCTCCTACAGAGAACGCTCCAACACTAGTGTTTACAGACCCATAGCTTATCTTTGAAGTGTTTGGCTTAGGTTCTAGTGAAGGTTTAGCGAGTAACGTTAGTATAATGGAATTCGTCGTCGATATGCATCATGCGTCAGCATGACCATTTAATACAAATTCTGATAATTAAGACAAAGTTAAAGTCATTCGGTTGTCGGGGACAACCCATGTATTAGGTGCAACAGGCTAAAATATAGGACAAATAAAGTTGTGTCAAGGAGACATTTTGAATGTACAAGAGGGATGGACCCCCCCCCCCCCCCCCCCCCCCGTAATGTGGTATGGACATTAGTGTCTAATACTGATGAAAGTAATAAAGTACAAATACATTAAATGACAGTGACATTGCTGTCTTGAAATTATTATTTTTTTTCTTATTAAAAGGTCACACTGTATTTGTATTTTTATGTGTCTTCACAGAAAACTACAAAGTAGTCCAGAAGCGTGTCGCTTTTCTCAAATGGGATATATGGTCTTCCAGTCAGTCTGGCCAGGAGAAGGGGGTGGTGAAGCAAGGAATGACTGTAAGTTTGAATTATGACTTAACAGTTATGGAACATTGTGATTCCAGTAGGGCTGAAACGATTAGTCGACAATATTGTCAAAAAAAATTGTTGACAAATATTTTTGTTGTCAAGTAGCCGTTTTATTTATTTTTACCTAATTTAGAGCATGCACTAATGCGGTTTGACCAGTGTGACACTGTTGCGCAAGACAGTAATTCAGCTCCCCTCGATGCAATTCAAGAGAAGAAGAGAAACCGCACTCAGAAACCAGGCGCCAAGGAAGTCGACCGGAAGTTGAAGTCGGCCGCGTGCCACCATCTTGTAGCAGAACGTCACTTACATTAGCATTCCCATTGACTCCCATTCATTTTGGTGTCACTTTGACAGCTAATAACTTTACATCTGAGGTGTTTAAAGACTCTTGTTTGTCCATTATTTATTTCTAAAGATACACGACAATGTACAAAGGGCTCCATTACCTTCTATGTTACATTATGGCCCCGTAGAAACAGTTTTTGTAAAAAATAGGCTAATGATTGCCGCATAACCACTCGACTCTCTGTCGCATTACCGTACACACAGGAGGAGAAGCTCGCAGGCAATTAACTTAATATGGCATAATGGCGTTACATTTTAAAATGCTATACAAAATAATTAATCAGAGTACTTACTCCTGCTCACTCACGACAAAGAACTCCCCGCTCAAGCTCGCCGTCTCTGCAACATTAACGATGGCAGTTTGCACGCACGGCTACTAGAACATTTACATCTGTCAGACAGGTTGCTGACGTCGTCAAGCTTCGTTTGAGTCTGCGCGTCAGAAACAGAAGTGCTAAAAAACGCTAAAAATGGGCTTCACTTGCCTCAGTTGAGTTCCAATGGGGTCGCTGCGTCCATTTCTTTTACTATGTCAGAAATGCACCAAGCCGAACAGAATGGCATTTGGATATGAAAATATGACACTCTCTTTCCTTTCAATAACGAAATAACAACAAACAAAATTCACAGCAGTATGAAAGTAGCAGTTAAAAATGCATCTTATTACACCGATGTGGATGTTTGCACGAGCTCAGTAAAGCATTCACGTCACATCTATAGTTTTTTTATTTAAATCAAGCAGTTTTACGGTATTAAACATTTATTATTATTATTATTATTATTAAATATTTGATTAAAGTGATAATTTGGTTTGCAGAGATCAAAGCTCATTCTAGCTCAGGACTGTTTTGATTATCATAACCCATGATAAAAGTAAGGTATTTTAAGAGAGATTACTCTACCAGTCAAAAGTTTTTGATTGTAACTTAAGTTTTTTTTTTTTTTTTGGTTTTTTTAAAGAAGTCTCTTCTGCTCACCAAGCCTGCATTTAGCAGTAATATCGTGCAATATTTTTACGATTTAAAATAACTGCTTTCTATTTGAATATATTTTATATTATCTGGTCTATTTTGAATAATATATCTTCATTTGCTGTTCACATTCCTCGACGGTGTGTGACATTAATTAAAGTGGTGGTGTGGACATTTTCAAAATCATTCTCTTAAACAAGATGTATGTTGTCAGTCTGGTTCACAGATGGCCAAGATAGGCGAACAGCTCAAGAGGGACCTCAAACAGCAAGCTAGAAGACAACTCTGTTCTACTCCTGCTAGATATGAGTCTGATTCTGATGACACATGTTGTGATATTTTTGATCCTCCCAAAAAACGAAAAATGGTAAGTTTAAAAATGTAACTGACTTCATCAAATGTGCAGTGTTCCCCAGAAAATTTTACAGAGTTTACAGTGATGGATCATAGCCTATTTGTGCTGAAATGCATGTACTATCGCACTTTGTGCTTTAATTTAATTATGTACTAGTACCAAAGTCCAAACACAAGCTACAAACCTATATGCCCTTGGTGCTCAGGGTGAAGCTTGCGATTGTAGCAGAACTGCATTTTTGTGAAAATTAGTTACTATTCAAGAGTGTATGAACTGTTCATTTCTACTCGCACCACTAAAATTGTGTTTTGGCATGTGTATGATTAGGAGTGTATAGCTGACATTGTTGTTTAAGGTAATTAGGTTGATGTTTTCTGCATAGGTGATTAACACCAGTGAGGAGGAGGAGGACGCCATCCCTCAGGTGGAGTCTCAGCGGCCTGGGACAGTGCCTGCAGTTTTTGTTGAACTGGATGAGGACAGTTTAAAGGCTCTGAAAGGTGGGTGGGTGTATATGTATGCTAGTGATGCCAGGGTTATCTCTGCCACCATCTAAACCCTCCCATAAACCTGCAGTCATAGTCATTGAGGTCCTGAAATCAACTTTATGTATTGAAGACATGCATCCCACTGTTAACGGGTTAGTTATAGCAAAATAGCAAAATTTTGTCATTAATAACTTACCATCATGTCGTTCCAAACCCGTAAGACCTTCCGTTCATCTTCAGAACACAGTTTAAGATATTTTAGATTTAGTCTGAGAGCTCTCAGTCCTTCTATTGAAACCGTGTGTACGGTATATTGTCCATGTCCAGAAAGGTAAGAAAAACATCATCAAAGTAGTCCATGTGACATCAGAGGGTCAGTTTGAATATTCTGAAGCATCAAAAATACATTTTGGTCCAAAAATAACAAACTACTTCTTTATTCAGCATTGTCTTCTCTTCCGTGTCTGTTGTGAGAGAGAGTTCAAAACACAGCAGTTTGTGATATCCGTTTCGCGAACGAATCATTCGATGTAAGCAGATCTTTTTGAACCAGTTCACCAAATTGAACTGAATCGTTTTAAACAGTTCGCGTCTCCAATAGGCATTAATCCACAAATGACTTAAGCTGTTAACTTTTTTAATGTGGCTGACACTCCCTCTGAGTTCAAACAAACCAATATCCCGGAGTAATGCATGCACTCAAACAGTACACTGACTGAACTGATGTGAAGAGAGAACTGAAGATGAACACCGAGCCGAGCCAGATAACGAACAAAACATTGACTTCTTTCGGACAGTTTGATTCAGTAAACTGGTTGAAGAAAACGGTTCACCGGTTCTTTTGCGCTCGACGTAATGGCGTCATTGGCGATAATTGCCCTTGATTCAGCTTTCAGTTTACCTGGGCTCATAACATTAGCACAGAATCAGTTCAGAATCAATCACCAAAAGAATCAGTTCGGTTCAGACACTCTGTGTGTCGGTCTGCTTCACACTAAATCACACATGCGCAGTATCATCAGCTCCTGGGTTCTTGAATCGAACGCGTCTGACAGAAACTGTTCTTGATTCGTGAACGAGTCATTATCTGGCTCTGCTCGGTGTTCATCTTCAGTTCTCCCTTCACAGTAGTTCAGTCAGTGTACTGTTTGAGTAAATTAATAACTCCGGGATATTGGTTTGTTTTAACTCAGAGCGAGTGTAAGTTAACCGTTAAAGTTAACAGCTTAAGTAATTTATGGATTAATGCCTATTGGAGACGCGAACCGTTTAAAATGATTCAGTTCAATTTGGTGAACTGGTTCAAAAAGATCCGGTAACATTGAATGATTCGTTCGCGAACCGGATATCACAAACTAATTTGTTTTGAACTCTCTACAGGTACAGTAATGTCATAGTTATGAATCCAAATCCATTGTCATGATTGATTTAACAAATCCATTATCATCAATGATTGTATTTCAATGTTATGCATTGTCTATCCTGTTTTAATTCATCCCCATGTCTCTTTCCTGTTTTCACAGATGCAGTGAGCGAGCGAATCCCCAACACCGAGGTGGCAGAGATCCGGGCCCTTCTATGGAGGAAGTGCAGCAATAAGAGCTACAAGTCCTCTAGTAACTCAAGTCAGAGCTAGATATGCATTTGTAGTAAGTTGTTTTGCCATTGTTCTGTTCCCGGCATTTCAGAGATAGTCGACTGTTCAAGGTTCCTCCTTTTGCAAATATCTGCTTTTGTGTGTTACTTTTGTGTTAATAATAAAGAAGATTTTCTGAAATTCAATTTGTAATCTGTTGATTTTAATGTACTTGAACTGAATTGTAATAGAATACACTTGTAGTGTAATACCAACATTCATGCTTAAGTATAACAAAATGGGGATAAAATTACAAATGAAATGTACTTTCAATTTGTTTCTACCTTAAACTATAATAACATTGCACTGAAAGTACGTGTCTATGACGTTTAGGTTGTAATTGAACTTCACTTCAAAAACATTATTATTGTCATAGTGGGACACTTTAAAATCACTAAATATAGTTAGGAAGTACATTTGTAGATCACTTGAAATGTTACAGCGGCATACTAAATTAACAGTTTATGGTAATTATAAGTATGATAGCAGTATTCACAAAATGTACTTAAACACAACTATAATTTGCACTGCAATGCATTTTTAAGTGTATTTCCATTAGAATGTCAATACAATTCAATTGTACTGTTAGTGTGCTTAATTGCTCATGAATCTTGATTTTCATTAGTATATTTCAGTGCACTTGAAGTTTAAAAAAAGTTGTTCCATTTTAGTATACTATTTACACTAGAAGTGTAATCAAATAGATTTTAAGTTGAAGTTAATGCATAATTGAATACACTTAACTATACTTGGATTTGACGAAAATAGTACAAAATGTAAAAAATATACTTAGTACACTTTATTAAAGTATATTTTTAATAGAATTATTTTTCACCTGGGTAAGACTAGTTGAAGAGCTGCATAAACTGCCTGGAGATGCTCAGGAATACAGTTTAGTCACAGAATGAAAAAGCGGTGTTGTACGGTCAGAGCAGTGTTTTATAACTCTGGGATGTATGGTGCTCTACAACCCCTGGACTGAAAGCTTAAAGCTGAGCTCTCGTCCACAAGTCAGGCATACAAAAGCAGTTCTCAACATCTGCACTGAAAGCAAGAAAGAGATGCAGTGAGACAAAAAGATACAGACAGAGAGACTAAAATCAATAACTGATAGAAAAATTATATACATGTATTTGAAATGTTGCCTTGAAATAAAAATGTTTATAAAAAATAATAAAAATACTGGAAAAAATAAATAAATGACAAAAGCATATTCAATTAGTCAAACTTAAAGTAAATTTAAAATAAAAATCGAAAATATATAAAAAGTCAAAATACTAATTCTATAATAGAAAATTAATAATAAAGAGTAATGTACCACAAATTGTTGCTTGACTATGCAATATCAGAAACTGTACCATATTCAGTGCATGGTAGTGTACATTCAAAGTTGTATTTGTCAAATAAATTCATAACTCATAGCTGCAGTACTTGTGGGCAGTGAGGACTATAAATGTGCCACTGCTGCTAGATTTAGCAGTAAACTTTAGCTGGCATCCCTTTGACTTCTCTGGGGCATTTATGATTCAGCAGCATGGACTGGATCTGCTCAGATCGTGTGTCAGATGACCCATAGCAGAGAACAACAAGTCCCTGGATATGCCAAAGATTGTGAAGTTCATGGGACAGAATCTAAAATATATTCAAGAGGTTTGTTTGTAGCATATGCATGTACAGTATGTGACCCTGGACCACAAAACCAGTCATAAGGTTCTTTATTTTTATTGAGATTTATACACCAGAATAAATAAAGCTCAACAAATAAGCTTTCCATTGATTTATGGTTTGTTAGGATAGGTTATTTGGCTGAGATGCAACTATTTGTAAATCTGGAATCTGAAATATTCCAATAATAAATGAATAAAAAAATCGAAATATTTAGAAAAATCACCTTTAAAGTTGTCCAAATTAATTTCAAAGCAATGTATATTACTAATCAAAAATTAAGTTGTGATATATTTATGGTAGGAAATTGACTAACTATATTAATAGAACATAAAAGAAAAATGTATAATTCTCACCCTTACAATGGTTTGTTGGCCATTGCTACAGTACAAATATACTCAAGAGACTTAAGACTGGTTTTGTGGTCCAAGGTCATATATAATGTATAACAGTGATTTAGGATTCAGACAGAATACTTTGAGTAATTCCTATGGAGCCACCGTTTATAACTCTAGATATGAATTTAATTAAAGTAGTTAGACTGTCAAATTGTTACATAACCTTTGCATTAAATTGACTTAAAGGAATGTTCTAGATTTAAGAAATAGTTCATCCAAAAAAAAAAAAATACATTTTTATTTAATGTAAGGTGAATTTGTTTCTTCATTGTAACAGATTGGGAGAAATTTTGCATTACATCACTTGTTCACCAATGGATGCCCTATAGTGAATTGGTGCCATCAGAATAAGGGTCCCAACAGCTGATAAAAACATCACAATAATCCACAAGTACTCCACATGACTAAATCTTTAACATCTTACATCTTCTGACGTGAAACACTACATGTTTGTAATAAACAAATCCATTTAATTCATAAGCACTGCTTCTGGCTAAACCAATAAAGTCTGTAATCCATGATACTGCTTTATTCAGTTCAAGTTTACTATATTTTCAAAACCACTATGTGGCTTAAAACGCTGTGTGTTAACACTTATTCTAGTGCAGTGCCATGCCCCATAGACTCCCATTATAAGTGCATTACTGCAAATATCTTTTTTTGTTTGTTTTCACAAACTGATGGATAAACTGAAATTATCTCCTGTGGCACATAAATCTTCACTTGTATTAAACCTGGAATAGCCTTTTAACTTCGATTCAGGCAGAGAAATGTAATGTGTAGCTACAAGTCACCATTTTCATTTGTAAACAACTGAAATTATCTTATCTGTGTTAAACATCTGTGCATCTGAATACCATCTTCAAAGGGAGAAGAGAGAGACAGGCTGACAGATGAAAAGAGAGTTAAGGTGAGGTACATATGCATCACATCATCCTCACATTGATACACACTTTATTTATGAAAGACTTTTACACTGTGCCTAAACTTGAACGTTCCTGTTATAATCACACTTTTGCAGTTTTGTTGATTATAACCAATGTTTTCTAGTCTGGACACATATTTTGCTCGCAGTGCAGACAGGATGTTACTCTGTGCAGCTATTCAGACGTGACGTCAGTTTGTAGGCCAACACAGAAGGCTAGTTTAACACGATTTCCCTCAGGAAATTCTAATGGGTTTTTAGAGTAGTGGTTTTGAATTTGTGAGTAAAATAAAGTTTATGGTTAACATGACTTTCAAAGACTTTCCCGTTTAATTCTAGAACATCAATTACACACAGTCCTCAAGATGTGGCTCTCAAAACCACGGTGTACTTTAAAACAGAAATTCCTAACAAGTAGCTTGTGCCATATGGATATACGTACTTGATTAATCCATTTGTTGCATCTTGTTACATTATAAACTTATATATACTGATTAATTGACCTCTCCTGCTAAATCATGAAAGAACTGTGATTAACCACATTATTTTAGTAAGCTGAGTTACATTTCTCTAACTACATCCAGGCCTGATTACTGCCAGACCTGTTAAATCAAGAAATGACTTAAATAGAACCTGAGAAGACTTAAAAGGAAACTGGGCAAAAGTGGAATGCATGGAAGGGTGCCAAGGCAAAGGCCATTACTGACCAAAAAGAACACAATGGCTCATCTTGATTATCAAGACTTTTGGGCAAATATTCTGTGGAGTGATGTGACAGAAGTTGAACTTTTTGGAAGGTGTGTGTCCAATTACATCTGGTGTAAAACCAACACAGTATTTCATCATACCAACAGTCAAACATGGTGGAGGTAGTGTGATGGTCTGGAGCTGCTTTACAGCTTCAGGACCTGGGCGAATTGCCATAATTGATGGAACCATGAATTCTGAACTCTATCAGAAAATCCTGAAGGAGAATGTCTGGCCATCAGTTAGTTACAGTTTTGTTCAAAATAATAGCAGTACAATGTGACTAACCAGAATAATCAAGGTTTTTAGTATATTTTTTATTGCTACGTGGCAAACAAGTTACCAGTAGGTTCAGTAGATTGTCAGAAAACAAACAAGACCCAGCATTCATGATATGCACGGTCTTAAGGCTGTGCAATTGGGCAATTAGTTGAAAGGGGTGTGTTCAAAAAAATAGCAGTGTCTACCTTTGACTGTACAAACTCAAAACTATTTTGTACAAACATTTTTTTTTTTTTCTGGGATTTAGCAATCCTGTGAATCACTAAACTAATATTTAGTTGTATGACCACAGTTTTTTAAAACTGCTTGACATCTGTGTGGCATGGAGTCAACCAACTTGTGGCACCTCTCAGCTGTTATTCCACTCCATGATTCTTTAACAACATTCCACAATTCATTCACATTTCTTGGTTTTGCTTCAGAAACAGCATTTTTGATATCACCCCACAAGTTCTCAATTGGATTAAGGTCTGGAGATTGGGCTGGCCACTCCATAACATTAATTTTGTTGGTTTGGAACCAAGACTTTGCCCGTTTACTAGTGTGTTTTGGGTCATTGTCTTGTTGAAACAACCATTTCAAGGGCATGTCCTCTTCAGCATAGGGCAACATGACCTCTTCAAGTATTTTAACATATGCAAACTGATCCATGATCCCTGGTATGCGATAAATAGAACCAACACCATAGTAGGAGAAACATGCCCATTTCATGATGCTTGCACCTCCATGCTTCACTGTCTTCACTGTGTACTGTGGCTTGAATTCAGAGTTTGGGGGTCGTCTCACAAACTGCCTGTGGCCCTTGGACCCAAAAAGAACAATTTTACTCTCATCAGTCCACAAAATGTTCCTCAATTTCTCTTTAGGCCAGTTGATGTGTTCTTTGGCAAATTGTAACCTCTTCTGCACATGCCTTTTTTTTAACAGAGGGACTTTGCGGGGGATTCTTGAAAATAGATTAGCTTCACACAGACGTCTTCTAACTGTCACAGTACTTACAGGTAACTCCAGACTGTCTTTGATCATCCTGGAGGTGATCATTGGCTGAGCCTTTGCCATTCTGGTTATTCTTCTATCCATTTTGATGGTTGTCTTCCGTTTTCTTCCACGTCTCTCTGGTTTTGCTCTCCATTTTAAGGCATTGGAGATCATTTTAGCTGAACAGCCTATCATTTTTTGCACCTCTTTATAGGTTTTCCCCTCTCTAATCAACTTTTTAATCAAAGTACGCTGTTCTTCTGAACAATGTCTTGAACGACCCATTTTCCTCAGCTTTCAAATGCATGTTCAACAAGTGTTGGCTTCATCCTTAAATAGGGGCCACCTGATTCACACCTGTTTCTTCACAAAATTGATGACCTCAGTGATTGAATGCCACACTGCTATTTTTTTGAACACACCCCTTTCAACTAATTCAACTAATTGCCCAATTGCACAGCCTTAAGAGCGTGCATATCATGAATGCTGGGTCTCATTTGTTTTCTGAGAATCTACTGAACCTACTGGTAACTTGTTTGCCACGTAGCAATAAAAAAATATACGAAAAACCTTGATTATTCTGGTTAGTCACATTGTACTGCTATTATTTTGAACAATACTGTACCTCAAGCTCAGGCACACTTGGGTTATGCAGCAGGACAACGATCCCAAACACAACAGCAAGTCCACCTCTGAATATCTCAAGAAAAACAAAATTAAGGTTTTTGAGTGGCCAAGACAAAGTTCGGATTCAAATCCGATTGAGATGCTGTGGCATGACCTTTAACAGTCCATTCATGCTCGAAAACCATCCAATGTGGCTGAATTAAAACAATTCTGTAAATAGTGGGCCAAAATTCCTCCACAGTGATCTGAAAGACTCATTGCCAGTTATCGCAAACAATTGATTGCAGTCGTTGCAGCAAAGGGTGGCACAACCAGTTATTAGATTTAGGGGCATTTACTTTTTCACACAGGCCCAGGCAGGTTTGAACAGTTTTTCCCTTTAAAGGGGGATATAATGCCATTTCATGAATTTAGAGGTATTTACATTGTTAAAGAGTTCTTTCTCATGCTAAGCATGGAAAAAGTTTTTTTTCTGCACCAGAAATCTTACTTCCGGATTCAAGTTTCAGAGTTTTTTTTCAATAGTGGCTCTTGATGACATAGATGAGGGTGGAACTCCTTATATGGGCATTTCTCCCGGAAAAAAGCACTCACGCACGCATCGACCAGAGTGAGATTGTGCTTATTAACGAGCTTCATCCAGCAGCAGTGCTGCAAGGAACTCACTCAGTTTCCAAAGAAGTGTATTTTTGGTTGTAAGGGAAATATAATTTTGTTCAGCTTCTTAAAGAAACCAGCATATGAAGGATGCGGGACTACTCTATATGTTCTAAAGATGAGATTGGGTGAAACCGGGTGTGTTATGCTCCCTTAAATAATTATTTCCACAGGCAAGAACCAGCAATGTAAAAAAATAATAAAAAATAAAATAAAAGTATATATATATATATATATATATATATATATATATATATATATATATATATATATATATATATATATATATATATATATATATAAACTAAAACCAGCAATGAAGTTAGTGTGATCAGGCTTTAAAAGGCATATTCTAGCTTTATTGCATTATGTCACTCAAATATACATGGGTATTAGTAATCCTTTCATATATTCTATATTTATCTCCAGTTTTTCTGTCTAAGCACAGTCTTTATTTACTAATAAAGACAATTACTTCAATTCATTCTGTATGAGCCAATGAAGGATTAAGCCTACATCTGTTCCATTAAACAGCATAAAATGCACTCCATAATATTATCTTGATAACGTTTTCTCAGAAAGCATGATCAGATAAATGTGAAAACACTCATTCACAAATGAGAGATGGAGCTGCAGCACAATGACCAAGAGCTTTTGTACTCCATATGTTCTGACAAAAATATAAACAGGGATTCGACGGTCATGGAAAACCTGGATATAGAAATCCTGGAAGACCTGGAAACGTATTAATAAAATCTTGAAAAGAGAGAACATGGAAATTTTTTGCTAGCCTACTGTACAAATGTTTGAGGCAGTGAGATTACAATTTAATAGAACTGTTTTCTATTTTAATATATTATAAAATGCTATTTATTCCTGTGACGCAAAGCTGAATTTTCAGCATCATTACTCCAGTCTTCAGTGAGATCTTCAGAAATAAGTCTAATATGCAAATTATTTTTTGGACTTGTTCTTATCAATAAAGTTCACAGATTGGTCTTCATAGAATTATTTTATTATTATTATTATTATTTATTTATTTATTTTATTTTTCTGCATGTAGACAAATTAACAAATGTGAAAGTTTGGTTGGTTGTGCGCTTTTCCCCCCACTGAGTTACTAATGCCATTATAAATGTGCTATTTCTGGTTATCCATTATTAATTTATTCCAGAGTGAACCTATCCAATAATAGGAAGATTACTGAAATAAACCCTAGCATTCGTCTGGTCATGTGATCTCGTGGCCACGTGGTGACGGGCCACGTCAGATAATACAGTCAAAAGCACTATGTTCAAAAGCACTATTAATTTATTTATGAATACAACTTTGTAATGAGAGGAAACCCAACTTAATCCAATGTACTATACCCATCTGATCGGACAGATTTTGGATTTGTTGGGGATCAAGGCTGTAAGTAAAGTGCGTGGGTTAATACGAAGCGCGCTCCCGCTGACATGTGTCGCAGCTCCAGGTGTTTCTTCGATTCATGTTCGACGCATCAAATGCTCTGTTTGTTTTTACAGGCATCATGTTTCAGATTGTATTGCTGGGTCTACGGCGCGTGAAATGCAGGAGTGCCACCTAATGGCAGCCAAAAGTAGAGCGCACTTCTTCTGTCACCTCTTTATTGTGTGTGTGTGTGTGTGTGTGTGTGTGTGTGTGTGTGTGTGTGTGGGCTCGGCTATATGAATCACTCTCTCAGCCGGTGAGGGGGTGGTGTGTGTACTGACAGAGAAAGCAGATGTTCGCTGCTTTTGGAAGACACACAAAGTGCTCAGAGAGAGAGAAAGATGAGTGAAGAGAGAGGGAGACGAATCAATGAAGATGTTGTAAAAACAGTAGAACCTTTTTATGATGAATTTCCGTTAAGCCACAGGTGAAAAGGAGAAAGTATGCCACTGATAAACTGTCTCTTTACATCTCAGACTCATCAAAACCCCGAATATATGAAAAGAAAAACAGAAACAAAACGAGAGGGGCAAATAGGAAGATATCATAGGAAATTCAGTGCAATTTCCATGACCTCATTCAAGTTAAAACAGGACAGAGATAAAATAAATACTTGCACCACTATATACACTTTTAGGCAATATACAGCTTAATTATAAAACAGAAATGTCTTGTCCTGGATGCAGTTTTTCATCTTTGCTCATGGGGATTCATACAGCATGTGAAGTCAGAATGGTATGTATAGGCTGAGTGCACATAAACGCACCTATAAAGTCATAATTACCATTGAGAAACTCTTTACATTCCTTAAAGGCATGAAATGGAAGTTCCAATCATCTTTCTTGGGAGTATTTTGAATAAACTTACTGTGCACTTTAGTTTGTACACATTTTGTGTGCTATTAAGGAAAATCAGTGACCAATAAAATATTACCCGTTTATGTTGACAAAGAGGTGTGCAATGATATACCATCATTCTTTTTTATAGAATAGCAATGCTAAAATATAAAGAAAACCACCAATTACACACCAAATGTGCATGCTTTGCTCTTCAATATTGCATTAAGACTAAAAAAGCTTAATTTCTATGTCAGGAATAAAGAACAGGGAAATATCCATTGAAACACATCACATTATATTAGTTATGTTATTGTTAGCTAAAACTAACACTATTAAGAATCATGGTAACACTTTACTATAAGGTTCCATTAGTTAATGTATTAACTAACATTAACAAACACTAAACAATACATTATTACAGTATTAGTAAATGCCATATGACTTATTCCTGAGGTAGAGGGCGATAACTGATTGGCTGATGGCACAACAACTTCACTAGTGAAAGATGGCAGTGGATAAACTTACTAAATCTTACGGTGTATGAAATGGAATTGCTAAATAATGGTTACTTGAACACTCCTTCTGCCATTGGTTGGATGACCAGGTAGTCGCATGCCAAACTCACACCACTCACCTTAGCTTTGGATGAGCCAAAGTTGTTGTATTGGGCTGGTTGAAATGTAGTCAGAGCAAAGGTTGTATCTTGTGCCTTTTAGTCCTGACTGTATAATATTGTTTACTAGTATTATATTGATTCATTTATAGACATCTGATAGGAGCAGATCCAATTTGCTCACAAATTTAACATGGTGTTAAATTACAAATTGCATCCAAACAAATGGTCTGCACCTCAGGAATCATGAAGCGACACCATTACTGTGCTTATTAATAATGGAGTCAATGGTCAGATCATTCATTTATATTTGGCCTCGACTGATTCTGAGCATCTATCCTCTCCAATTAACTCAGGAGAACATCCACACTGCTTTTTATGTTCCAGGGCTTCCATGAAAAACAATGCAGTGCACTTGCATTATACACTCATCCACAGCGACACACATGCACATGTGCTCTTCCTCACGCTTTCTTGTTATCCTTCTTCATCAGGGAGCTGAATCCATCACGTTCAATGTGAAAGAGGGCACCTATCAAATTATGGAGACGAATGCCCTGTTTGAAATGCATTATACGTGCAGAAAGAAAGAAAGACTGTGTGTGAGAGCAAGAAGAAATAAAGACAGAGAAAGGAAAGACATAATGTCCTTCATGAAAACATACACCTTTGTTTCAGTATTACAGGAATCCCTCCATGTACCTGCTGGTGAAATCATATTAACAGAAAACTTCAAGGCCCCTGTCAAAGCACAAAAAGGTAATTCATTCTGCAGTTAAAGCTCAAATGCAGCTCAAATCTTCTGTCAGTGTTATGCCAATGGCTCACTATAATTGTCACCAAGGCAGCCACTACCTTTATATCTGCCAATCAGCGTTTTAAAAAAGTACTTCAAAAAGTAACTGATTAAAAATAGGTTAAGAAGCTAATGAAATTACTGAATAAAGCCTTTTCAAACACTTCTCCCATTTGCTATTGGTCATTTAAACAGACAGCTTAAATTAATGTATTAACCCTATTCTAATATTTCTACCTTCATACTATATACTGTAGTATGTGAAAAACAGTATAGCAATAGAGTAGCATGTCCAATATTCTGGAACTGAAATAGCAAATTTTACTACTATATAATATATGAAAAAAGGTATGTGAAAAAAGAAGTATTTCCAAACTCACAGTACTACACAGTATGAAAAGAGTAGACAAAAAGTACCCTTGCATCAAGATTCTGAAGTGTGCACATGATGGACACTTTACGATCCCTGGAGGCCACAGGAGAGGATTATTGAATGGCAGCGAAGTGACAACTGACAGATCACATGATAAAGACAACATGGCGAATGTATTTAATTCAGATTACATTCATACTATATAGAACATACTGTTTAGTGGGCACAAAGTAATTATTTATTCAAAAGCAGTTCCTACTGAAGAAGATTATGCAATTAGCAGAGTTCATATATGCTTTATAGTATGTGAAAAACAGTATGCCAAACAATAGTATGTCTGAATTTGTACGGTGTACCGAAAATCGCATCCTTCGTCCCTGGAAAACACTGAAACCTATAACGAACCTTAGTGAACCTTAGCACTGAGGTTATTTGTAGTATTTATGTAGTTGTTTGTTGTGTGTGCAACAAGACCATTTGTTGGAATGCATTTACCAAGTATAAAATGAAACAATTTCAAAATTCAACATTCTTTTGATGTGGTACATCACAAAGTTTAGACAAGTAAAAATTGTCCAAGTTGCATTAATTGTATTTAGTGTAAATATTTACATACTGTACGTTGCATGCTATCAAATGAAACGCTTTTAATACCATTTTGTTTTTCAAATCAGTAGTTTAAATGAAGTTCAACTCCCCACGACAACATGCAGTCTGAGTGTGATCACGTTTCTGTATGCTGAGACATTATTCAATTAAAGTTCACATCATCATCAAACAATCAATATTGTCATATGTGTAAAAGCAGCATTGGACATCTGCACAAAGTATTGATTCAAACCAACATGGGGGCTTTGATCACGACCAATAACATTCACCCCCAGCCCTCGAAATATGAATAAACAGATTACAGAATAGAAGTAAAGAAATATTGCCTCAGATATGGTGTGTGCACAAAAAACAAACAATTTTATCTCACTTTCCCCCTTCATACTGTCTGCATCTGTACACTGTAATCTACATATAAAGTGACTCCCATATTTATTGCTTCACTTTTTTTTTTTCTGTGAAAACATGATTTTGCTCATTCTGAATTCAGGAGCTTGGGTTTTATTTTTATTGTTTTGGAGTCCATAAATTACAGTGTACTGGACTGTGTTTAAAGGCCTAAAGTGTATTTTCTATTTGTATGCCATGAATAATTCATTGAAATAAAAGGTTTTGATTGCACGCAACTAACTATATATAATGTTACATAACAACACGCACTGACGCTGTGGGCTAGGTATGGAAATCTTAAAATAAGCCTTATTTTTTAGAGCGTGAGGTAACATCAGTGGCCTTTTGACCCGTGCTTTGACAAACATAACCAGTGAAAATGAGAATTAACCTCATCATTTCACTTGACAAATGAAAGAAAAACATTACTTAAGGCTGTGATTCAAACGTTATTAGATAGTTAGAAAGGAAGATGCAAACATGTTATGATTCTAGAATGTTATACTGCTTTAACAATTTTATATAATGTCAAAAAGGTTTATCAAAACATGATGACATAACATCATCCCTAAATCCCGAAACAGTCTCATCTTATCTATGCTGACAGCACATCTTTGTGTTGTCAGCAGTTTTGTTTGAAACTCCCTGACCGGTTTTAACCCTTGTGAAAAACAAGTATACTTTACCATACTTACCACAGAAATAATATACTTTAAAATAATATACTGAAGTGTAAATTGAATGTAATGTTTTCAGAAACATTACGTCATTTACAATTGTGAAAATGTATTACAGTTATATATATATATATATATACACAGTACAGACCAAAAGTTTGGACACACCTTCTCATTCAAAGTTTTCTTTATTTTCATGACTATGAAAATTGTAGATTCACACTGAAGGCATCAAAACTATGAATGAATACATGTGGAATTATACATGGAATTATATACATAACAGAAAAGTGTGAAACAACTGAAAATATGTCATATTGTAGGTTCTTCAAAGTAGCCAGCTTTTACTTTGATTACTGCTTTGCACACTCTTGGCATTCTCTTGATGAGCTTCAAGAGGTAGTCACCTGAAATGGTCTTCCAACAGTCTTGAAGGAGTTCCCCGAGAGATGCTTAGCACTTGTTGGCCCTTTTGCCTTCTGTATGCGGTCCAGCTCACCCCTAAACCATCTCGATTGGGTTCAGGTCCGGTGACTGTGGAGGCCAGGTCATCTGGCACAGCACCCCATCAGTGTGACTTCTGTGCCTTCAGTGTGACTCTACAATTTTCATAGTCATGAAAATAAAGAAAACTCTTTGAATGAGTGTATATATATATATATATATATATATATATATATATATATATATATATATATATATATATATATATATATATATATATTAAATGCAATCAGTAAATACAATCAACATCTGAGTGATTTTTTTAACCCAATTAAGTACATATTTATATGCAATTACATAATAAGAAATTAACTAATACTTAGTACTGCTGAATGTACTGAAAAGCATTAACGTTAAAATTAAAATATACTTTAATGTCATAAAATTTTCATGTATTTGAATACATCAATAATTACACATTTGTAATGACGATGTTGCAATTTAAATGTAATTACAAATAGCACACCAGTTAAAATTATAATAAATATCTTTATATGTGCTTAGTATGTCAAAATACAGTAAATGTACTTCTTTGAAAAAAAAAAAAAGACTTTAAAGTAAAACATATTAACAACATTACAAAGTGAATATTTTAAAAGTTCAGTTAAAGGGGTCATATGATGCTTTTTTTTAAATCATCATTTTGTGTATTTGGTGTAACAGAATATATATATATATATATATATATATATATATATATATATATATATATATATATATATATATATATATATTAGGGGTGTAACGGTTCACAAAATTCACGGTTCGGTTCGATACGATACACTGATGTCACGGTTCGGTTCGGTTCGATACGTTTTAGATACAGCAAAATGTCAAAACATCTCAACTTTTCAGAATGCCGCAAGCGCACCGCGGGTCATGTGACAAGAACTAACCAATCAGCTTCATCCTTTCCCGTAACAACGTTGAGAGCTCAGCCAAGATGAAGGATCAGCTGATCATAGTTGTATATGGATTGCAATTTTGAAATAAATTTAGTAGCAGAGCTACTGCAAGCGATTTTTAGAGCTGCAAATCCATTTATCCTTCGCTGAAATTTCCGCGTCTCATGGAGAGAGCACGTCATTGTTGCTTAGCAAAGACAGACGCCTCATGAGCGCTTCTGCCCAAGCGCTTTGGAAAGGAGGAGAAAGACGCGCTTAGCGTTTTCCATGCGTTTTTAGGCACGATATGTGAACGGCCCCTAAGGCGCTCGCTCACTCAGCACGCGCTGAAGGCTCGTTGCAAAATGTCGAATGCCTTTAACAGACCAGAAATATAAGATCCTAAAATAACCAACAGGTCTGGTGTTTGGGTTGGATTCCCTGCAAGCTATAGTTTCTAAATGCTGCAGGGATAGTTTGCTGCGTGCATGTTTCTCCTTTTTTTCGTCTTTTCCCAGATAGTACTGACGCATATATCCCAGATATTCCCGCTGGTGTTTTTTTTTTTTTTTTTTTTATTCCCGCTGGTGTACCCTGTCATGTTGCAGATGCGACATACCGTTGTTTTTTTATCCACCACTCTCTTGCCATCACCATTATAGCTTAAAGGGAATCCAAAGTGCACCCAAACACCAGACCTGTTGGTTATTGGAGGATCTTCTCATTTCTAGTCTGTTAAACGCATTGGCTATTTTGCAACGAGCCTTCAGCGCGTACTGAGTGAGCGAGCGCCTGCTGAGTAGCCTAACATAAACATATAAGATGGTGTTTTTTTCTTCTTCGGGAGTGTCAGGGGCGTTGCCTGTTACGTTGTTTGGGTTATTGGGCTACCTTGTTGAACGCATATCATTATATTTCTCTCTCTCTCTTTTTTTTTTTTTTTCAAATATAATTAATTACTCCAATGAACCGTTCGGTATACATAATGCGTACCGCGTACCGAACCGAAAGCGTCGTACCGAACGGTTCAATACGAATACGCGTATCGTTACACCCCTAATATATATATATATATATATATATATATATATATATATATATATATATATATATATAAAAACGTATTTTTTTTTCAAATACTGTATATTATTGCAAGTGCTCTATGGCCCACCTCTCTTAGGCCCCGTCCACACGGAGACGCGTTTCTGTGAATAAGCACACATTTTTTACCGGATAGGCATTTCGTCCACACGGATCCGGCTTTGCGTTTTCGTCTGGACGGCTAATCCGTATATTTTCTGAAACGATGACGTCATCAGCCCACGTCTCCCCCCTAGTCAGTCACCTCTACGTCACGTAACAGCAACAAAAACATTAACAAACACTGAACGATTGTCTTTTTATTAACTAACATTAAGACTGATTAATAAATGTATTGTTCCATGTTCGTTTGTGTACCACACGCAAGGTTTATGAGCATAGTCCAAGTCTTCTTCTCTGTTTTTAGTGTATCTCTGTGGCAGAATTACAGCGCCACATACTGGTCTGGCATGTATACTACATCATTATGCGGTTTCGTGTGGACACGGATATTTCTTGAGACGAGAAAAAAAAAAGATCGGAGAGGGGTAAGCTCCGTCTCCGTGTGGACGGGGCCTTAAATGTGTAATTTTCTACAAAGCACCTCCTTCCAACCAGGGGGGCAGGGTTTCATATTTTATTGAAGAAGCCCTGGGCGCCGCCATTGGTTAGCTGACCCCCACCTGCTGTTAGCATTCCATTTACTCTGATTTATTTTGGGGTCACTTTGACAGCGGATAACTTTACTTCTGAGGTGTTTAAAGACTCCATTTGTCCATTCATTATTTCTAAAGAAACACGAAAATGTATAAAAGGTCCCATTACCTTGTATCTTTCGTTGTGGCCCCGTAGAAGCAGTTTTTGTAAAAATAGGCTAATGATTGCGTCATAACCTGCGACTCTCTGTTGCACAGTAAAGAAATTACCGTATGCACAGGAGAAGAAGCTCACAGGCAATCTTTTACCGTCTATGAGGCAATGGGGGGGCGTGGAGGCATGAAGTCAAAGGAGAAGCCAATAGAGGGTGCTTAAAAGCAACGGGACAAAATTATTCAACAACGTCTGCAAGATTCGGTGGGTGATTCAGATTTCTCTTGGCACAGCGATTATAAGACTTACAATTGTCAGACAGGTTGCTCATGTGACATCTACATCATCAAGCTCAGTTTGAATCTGCGCAGTACGCTCGACCCCTAGGAAGTGCGTGCTTCTAATTGATTTCACTTGTCTCCGTTGAATCCAATGGGGTTGCTGTGTCCACAAGCGCAGTCTGCTCTAATAGGCCAACTGACCCAGTGCATTGTGATTGGCCGAACACCGCAAGCACTTGTCAGAAATGTAACGAGCCCCTCCATAAATCATGAGCTTCATCTTTCAAAATAAAGACAGGTAATAATGTCTTAGTTTTACCATCAGTTCAAGCCCGAAAGGGGAACAGAGTGGTGTGACAGACACAGTGATGTGTGTTTACAGTACACAAGCCACGGAAGGTTAAGACAGCTGACTCCACTGTGTGACCCTGTGACTCTCTCTCTCACACAGCGCGCGCATACACACAAACGTGACACGCAAAACCCTGTATTTTAACATTTAATAGTAAATACTTAAACTAACAAAACATACTTACAGTAGATGATTCAGAAGCAGCAGATTGTCATAGCAAAGTCAGAATTACCTCATCATCTATAGTTTCATGAAACCTTCGTCCATAAAATGCGTTGCTTTTCTGTTGTAAGTAGCCTAATCTTAAAGCTTCCTAAATGCATGTACTTTTGGAAGGGCAAATAAAGGTCTTTTGCTTTTGTGTAGATACACACAGCATCTCCCTGACATGCTTCAACACTAACTGCGGTTACTGAAACATTTGGGGCCGCATTTAGCAAATATTTCCACATAGTGATGTAGATGTGGGGGCATGTTAGAATGAGCTGGGGGGGGGGGGGGGGGGGGTGGCGCAGAGTCTTAACTTTGATAAATAATATCCCTTTGGATTTGAGACTTTAGTCTTTGCAACTTTACAGATCATCTTTATGCACCAACAGCTTCTAACACTCCACAGAGAAAGGACAATTTAAATTGCATCATAAGACCCCTTTAAGTGTGTTTTGAAACACTGTAATGAAAGTGGACTTTAAGTACACTTGTATGTCAAGACTAATTTGAAATACACTAGATGTAATACAATTAGAAATCTAAAATCTAGAACAAGATGCCATATCCCAGATTGCTGTGGTAAAGAATGTCTCTCACACAATCGCTCACAATAAGCCTGTTCACAGAAATTATGCATTCACATTAACATCAATTAATTTGAACTGAAAATTCGGTCATCATCCACCCACACTAATGTCACTCTAAATCAGTAGTATGGCTTTCCCTTAGAACAGAAATGTCCACACAATGAAAATGCAGTTAAATTAAACTAAATTATTGGGACATGCCACATATCATAAAATGTTGTAGCCTGTTGAAGTTATAATATACCTTTGTAACATATTGTATGCATATACAATTGAAGGTATCTTCATAGCTAAATTAATTATATTTGAAACTCATTTCTCCTATTATTATTATTTTTTTTTTTCAGGTGAATACATTTAATACTAGTGTGAAGCGACAAGCTATAAGCTACTCCTAATTCTAATGTAGTTAAACTGTCGAGTTGGCTTTTTGGAGAGTAGTTAACCAAACACTGCTACTAATAAACAGTAAATACACAGAAGCTAATTAAGAGGGCAATATATTTTTAAGCATTTAACCAGCACAAAAACAATGAAGATCCCATTATGTCCCATCCCTAGAGAAGGTTGGTATTACACAGCAAATTAAATGAAGTCAACTTTTAGACTCCACAGCTTTTGTAATACTCAATATCACCACATAAAGAATTAATAATTCTAATTAATACTAACAAATGATACAACTACTGTAAGTAAATTCAATCTTACTGGATAGAGTTATACAATTTGCAGCCTACTAAAGAGCAATTATATATGATTTTTATATTGTCAAAAATGTAAACTATTTTATCAACAAGCTCTAATCTGCTTATTGTTGACTAGAAGGCATTAAGATATTAAAAACATTAACATCATAATTTTCTGTCAAGCTGCTCTAAAACTATTTGTACTGAGGAAAGTTCTAATTTGACTTTACAAGGTCATGATGCATTGATGTGTGTGTTTTGGTCAAAACGTGTGGAAATATTTGATATTCAGAATGAATACATATTTTAGCTTTGTGTTGTTTATGATTATATTTAGTTGTAAAAAGTATGTACTAAGTCACCATTAGGGTGATTATTGTTCTTATTGGTGACAGTTCTTCCTTTCCAAGTGTATAGAACCTTTGAGATGGTTTCAACGTCAACAACATAAACAAACGTTACTGCGCAAGTGCGCTTTTGTGGCCCTAACTTTACTTTCGGTAGACTTCCAAATAGAATCAATAACAACAGCCAAGTCCATCTAGAGTAGATTTTTTTTGATAACAAACTAAATATGAAAATGCAAATTCATTCTTCGCCGGCAGGAGATGCTTTAAAGCACGAGAATTAGAGGTTTCCCCAGTAACAGCTGTAAGCAAAGCAGAGCTACGCTCACAAACGCTGCTTTATCAGGCATATAACATGCAAGTCTTACTTCGGAAATACAGTGATATAAAAACACCTGTGCCTCGTTTTGATATTTAAACATATAAATGTAAGGAATTATTATTATTATTATTATTAAACGTGCAGTACGTGCTCATGTTTATTCAGGGAAGCCTTTTGTAAAATCGATCAGTTTTAAAATCGTGGCGAGTCTCCACAAATAAATAAATGTATGGGAAACACATCCCACAGCACAACTACCTGAGCCAAACTTCAGTCTCCTCATCACCTTAACTTTAACTGCGTTTGTAGACGGCACCGCAGCCAGACCAATATACACAACACAGACCGGAAGTTAACTTAGGGCCAAGTGCGTGCGCCCGATGAAACTGTCTATAGACCTATTTTTATTTAACCTTTTAAAGGGGCTACTCATAATAATAATAATAATAATAATAATTCCTTCCTTAAAAAAAGTAATCCTTTAGGTTTGCTCAACAACCTAACTTCCTCAACTTAAAATACAATCATATTTAACTTGAATCCTCAAGAAAACAAACAGTACTTGTTTTGAGTCTACAGAAATTAGTACATTATGTTTGCTGAAAGCAAACTGACTGACTTTAATTGCTAACATTTTTTGTCACCAACACTAATGTTGCATACTAAATAGTATGGATAATAATGTAAATTAGGATTCAGCCATAGCCTCAACAGAACACTGGGATGTGGGCTGCATTATGGTCTGTCCTCAAGGCAAAAGGCACATAGGGTTGTTAATTCATCATGGATTTAAAATGGGGATATAAATGGATGAGGAATTGTGCCATTTACTTAAGAGCAATTGTCTAGAAATCATTAACTTTGGCTCAATTAATTAAAGCTTTTTATTCATCTTTCCCATATACTCCACAGAGGGAAAGAAAATATTAACAGAGCGAGAGAAACTGTTGGTTAAGCATAAAAGGCTTCATCAGACAGATAATAAAAGAGTAAATTTAATTCTCACTCTGCATAGGCTAAACACCAGAATTATTAGGCTGAAAACCCTACTTTAAATTGTCTCATCACAACTTCTAAAGTTCATTAAACACGTCTTGCGCACAAGAGAGATATCAAGAACAGCGAGGATAAAATAAAGTGAAAATAAAGTTCAATTCTTTCCATAAAACAATGTTTTTTTTTTTTTTTTTTATATATTACTCTCAATGAAATCCATAGTGCGATTTACAAGATTTGGCTTGAGCACAAACAAACCACTCGCTTGGAATACATTACATCTGAAATGTAATGAAACATAATCGGTTTACAGGTTTATGGGGTTATGGAAATCTTGACGATGAGTGCCTGCACTCCAACTTACCCACAATTCCTCACTCCGAGCATGAAATGTTGCATACATAAAAGATAGTTGTCCAACTCCAGGTGTTGTTATCCTTGAATTCAAGCCCTCTTTATCAGAAAGTGATACTGATGAGTTTGTTTATTACTGTTTAAATCATGCTTATATTTTTATTATTGGTGTTCCACTCGAGGAATAAAGGTGGGGTATAAAACAGTAGTGCACACTCAGGCGTCTGACATTTTAGGGAGCCCTTTCAGAGCCATAAAGGTGCCGGAGAGATGGATGAGAGAAGAGAAAGAGTGCAAAGCCAGACCATTAGTGGAATAAAGAGAAGGGAGCAGTGGAAATGAGAAGGAAAGTGAATTAGAGAAAGATTATACGGAAAGGGAAGAATATAACCTCTCTTTCTTGACCCTTACAAAAATGCACCAAGGTAACAGCAATCTGCTCTAAAATACCATTGTTACAACAGTTATTGGTATTGGAATAAAAACTGTTGTTACTTGGTATTAGACACCAGCCATAATATTCTGAAAAGGTTATTTTGCCAGATAAAGATGATTATCTGATAATATAATGGGGTCAAAGTGATTTTTTGTTAGGAACTTTACGATTTTTGCATTGTGAAACTGTCATGACAGTTCAGCACATTTCCCCCAAATTTTCTAATTATTGTAATAATAACTTTAAACTGCAATTCCTATATCTACTATAAAAAAATAATAATAATTGTTGTAAAAACATACTTGTCATAATGCAAAAACATCCAAAAATTTGTCGTAATAAAAAATAAAAATTGTGCATTTTAAAAATAACATTTATAATATTGTGAAATATGGCATATTTTGACTTTTTTTTTTACAGTGTGTGACATTGTGAGATCCATCCATTAATATTTCTTAAATATGTTTGACCAGCTTTGACTTATTTATGCATTATTTGCATTATTTCCTATTATATATTCTTGCTTTGTAGGTAAAATATGATTTGATGAGATTCACCCATTAATACTTGATAAATATGTTTGACCAGCTGTAGGTGCATTGTTTTCATAGTGGACAAAAATAAAACATTAAAATTGTGAGGCTAAATGTGCTTAATTGTCATGAAAATAATGCTGCAGTGCACAGACTTAATTTCCTTTTTTTTTTTTTTTTTTTTTTTGTCTTTCAGGTTAAGTGTGATTTGCATTTTGTGAGCTTCACCTGATTGAGGTATTGGATTCAAATGGATCCCATGTGCATTATATCTTGAACAGCCTGGGTGAGAGTGGAACAAAAATATTTACGAATGGATGGGTGAACAGGCAAAAAACAAGTGTAAGGAGTCTCTGGTGAGAAGCAGAGTGTGGTTTATACAGCAGGTGTGTAGAAGACCTCTCCACTGGTCAGTCGGCGCAACAGCTCTTTCCATAGAAGCTCTCTCTCCATCTGCACTCCTTTCATAATGCCGCGGTTCTCCTGTGCCCGGCGGGACAAATACGGAATCACCTCATTCACCGGACCATAAGGAACATACTTGTACACAGGGAATCCTGCCTGAGCTGGAGATAAGAGCAGACAAGAAAAGATACCAATCTTTAAAGTGTTTTACTTCATTTATAACTGTTCATGCATCCATTTGATTGACATGCATTTTATAACTGTACTCTTGGTAATACTTTATATCTTATACTAAGTCGTATAAGATATAAAGGGGAAGTCGTGGCCTAATGGTTAGAGAGTCGGACTTGCAATTGAAGGGTTGTGAGTTCGAGTCTCAAGCCAGCAGGAATTGTGGGTGGGGGGAGTGCATGTACAGTGCTCTCTACACCCTCAATACCACGACTTAGGTGCCCTTGAGCAAGGCATCGAACTCCCTACTGCTCCCCGGGCGCCGCAGCATAAATGGCTGCCCACTGCTCCGGGTGTGTGTTCACAGTGTGTGTGTGTGTTCACTGCTCTGTGTGTGTGCACTTTGGATAGGGTAAATGCAGAGCACGAATTCTGAGTAGTAATCATTATAATAAAAAATAATAATAAAAGTACTAATACAAATACAAAGTAAAACACATCAAAATTACTCAAACTAAAATCTAAAACAATAAATAAAATCTAAAAATAGTTTCAAATATTAAGGAAAACTACAATAGTACCTCAGAAGTTCTAAAAAAAAAGAGATATTAATATCCAAAATAGGTTCATAATTAATAAAAGGTATTATAAAATTTTACTGTAATTTCAGTAACGTGATCCCTATAGAAGTGATTTTAAAAACTGCTAGCATGTGTGTGTGTGTGTGTGTGTGTGTGTGTGTGTGTGTGTGTGTTCACCTAACGGAAAGCTGATTTGGTCGCACATTCCCAGGAGCTGGCCGAAGTACACCTTCTTATCTGTGGGAGCCAGACCCATTTCATTCATCCTGTTAGAGCATAAACACACAGAACACCGTCACACAAAGTGAAAAATGAGACGGGCCCTTTGGCAAGGTCATTTAATACCGGATACATTCTGGTGATTGCCCACTCAAAGTTTTACACCCGTCTTATCAGTTTCAGTCATTACACGCATGAACAAGACACATTCTGAGACACTTAAGGTGATATTAAGTGTGAATGATGTAAAAGGAGGGTAACTAGTGTGGACCTCCCTATGAATCAAGCCCTGTTGACACTCTTTGACATTGTGACAGAGAATGTTAATGGCATTTGTAATGTCACACCTTTGTCAAACGAGGTTACACCCCTAAGGAGTGATTACAAAAAATTAATTATTGCGCATTCCATTATTAATTTACACAAATTAATTAACTCCCAGAGGGAACTAAATGATCCTGATGATACAAGGATGAACATGATATCAAAGAACAACACTCTTTTCTTGCTTAACATCTCTTCACTTTATGACCAAAGATAGATTTTTATGCAAACTTACAAATGTCAAATTAATTTGTGTGAATTTTCCAATTCATTATGTGTATATAGTTTATTGCTAGATATTTTTAAATAAAATAAAAAAAATGCATTAAATTGATCAAAAGTAAAGACTTTATACAACTATATTAATACGTTATGTTCTTCTGACTTTCTATTCACCAAAGAATCCTGAAAAAATGTATCAAATTTTCACAAAATATTAAGCGGCAAAACCGTTTTTAACATTGATAATAATTACATATGTTTATTGAGCAGCAAATGATTTCTGAAGAATCATGTGACACTAAAGAAAAAATTATACAATAAGTATACAATAATTACATATATATATATATATATATATATATATGTGTGTGTATATATATATATATATATATATATGTATATATATATATATACGTATATATATATATATATATATATATATATATATATATATATATATATATATATATACGTATATATATATATATATATATATATATATATATATATATATATATGTATATATATATATATATATATATATATATATATATATATATATGTATATATATATATATATATATATATATATATATATATATATATACACACAAAACCATACATAAAAATCTAGCTGTGAAATTAGCTGTAGTGAATTATTATTATTATTATTTTTTTTTTTTTTTTCAAAAAATATTTTAAATTGAATTTCAACCACCATAATTTCCACAAAAAAAATAATAATAATGAATGGATATTTAAGTTGTGCTGGAAAGTACATTTGTTTATGATGGTTCATATACTGTATATAATAGAAAGACAGAAGGAGAGCAAATCAGTCTTACCTTCTGAGTGTATGTTTAACCGTGTCTATATTGTGTGATGCCACCATGACATTTGCTCTCTTATTCTGTTCGATCTCCTCCAGCACGTAATCCAGACACCTGAAAGACACCAGCTGCTCATAAATCATCCTGCTTTTGGTCCAAACTTTCAGCCGACATGACGGTTGACCGCCAAACACAAAAGCTTTTGAAAAGATCTGATTTATTTTGAAAGCTGTCAGAATGTGCCTTAATCATAAGAGGCTTACCTACGGTGAGATAAGCCAAGACTCTAGATAAATCTCTCCTGCCTGTGAAACATTCTGTCAGCACAGAGACTGTCTGAATAAAACACGGTTCAGGAGAAGTAGGATGTTCTGATAAGGACCTATATGTGACAAGTATCTTAGGACTGCTGATCTGGACACAGAACCTACTTGTCATCCTGCTCCTTAAAGAGAGGCAAAGTGAACCTGACCCCAGACATCCCTTTCCTGAATTAAAACATTCTTAAATGAATTGAGAATTTTTTCCATTATTCGCTGTTCCAGAACAGCACGTTGCCCACCATAAAACAAAAAAAGAAAAAAAAAAATCTAATAAGACCAAACAAGCTTTAAAATAGTTAAATGGTGAAAAGAAGAAAATGGCAAAAAAATAAATAATATATATATATATATATATATATATATATATATATATATATATATATATATATATATATATATATATATATATATATATATATATATATATAACATTGTAAATCACAAATGACTGTAAAAGTCATGTAAACTCATAGGTCAAAATGATTTCTGGTAAGGGTCAGGAGCCAAAGACTGATGGGTAATGATGTCATTATATGGACAAACTGGCCTCATGAATATTAAATCAGCTCAGGATGACTGTGCTTTTCTAGAACGTTCATTCACGTTACTAGATCAATTATGTAACTGGACATTGAATAAAAAATATGATAAATTATTTAAAATTAGACCAAACAAGCATTCAAATATTTAAACAGCTAAAAAAAAAGGTGAAAGTTATAATTAATTTACATAATTTAACATTTTAAACTCTATCCTTCAGCAACTGTCAAGAACCAGGCTTCCTGTAGTATTGTGTATAAAAAAATAAAAATAAAAATGATTTCTAAAATAAAGATAAAATATACATTTCTCTACTAAATCTAGTGTCTAAAATACTTTTAAAAATTCTTATCCAGTAGTCAAAAAAATAATAATAAAAGTTACTATAATAAAAATAATAAGTAAAAGTTTTGGTGGAGTTCTGGTAAGAGTTTAAGAGTCAGAAGCCAAAGTCTGGTGGGTAATGATGTCATTATTTGGATAAGACTGAGCTAATGAATATTAAATCAGCTCACGGTGACTGTGCTTTTCTAGACTTTATTATGTTATGTTCATATTAGTTAATATTTATGAGCCAAAGTTGTTCTATGCTATCTTGCCATTGAAACTGGCACTGCTTGCTTATACATATTCTAATATTAATCCAGAGATACAGTACTATATGTAGATATCAAACAAATGTAATATTATAAAAAAATTACACATAACACATAAAAAACCCTAAAGGTATAGCAAAATAAAGCCTATATCTGAAACTTGGTTTTAATGTGAGCCAAGAAACGAATAGGACATGTTTTAATATCAGACGATGGGGATGTGGGCTGAAAATGGGAGTCCATGGCCAGACTGCATTAGACTCTATTGGAATCAGCTGTGAGGGTTAGTGGAGTCTCGTGTGTGTTTTTTGCGAGTAGCTCTATTTGTTTTGCGTGGGTGAGTGACCGTTAATGGACTGCTGCCCAAGAAGAGCTATCAGATGAGTCACTTATGAGGCTCCATTTCAGTACAGATGCTGCTTAGAAAGTAGCGCCTTTGTAGACAACAAGGCCGCTCACTAGGTTTTGGAACAGACTTCAAGTGTGAAATGTGTAAGAAAGAATTTGGAACATTTCTTGCCTCTGGTACATTCTGCTAGTTGATTCATAGTTGGGGTTGATGGGGTCTTCGTATCCAATCTCCGCAGCTCGGCTTCTCTCCTGGTACATGTATGCCCCCCTTACCAACTTGGCACCAAAACACCAGCCCTCCCTTCTTGATAGCTCCATGTCCATGGACACATTATCAAATGCCTCCTGAACACAGAGAATTCATTACATTGCTATAGATAATCTGATTTTGTATGAATTTGATATATCATGTAAACAAATATTTGCAATGCAGACCTCCCTCATTGGTTATTCATAAATTGTCAATCTATTGAAATAAATGCTGTAGGGACTTGTTTAATATGTAAAGAGGATAGACAACATGAACAGGAACAGGAATTGTTCATTGTAAAATGAACATTTGGTGAAAATGTACTCAACCTTAGGCCATCCGAGAATGTAGATGAGTTGGTTTCTACATCAGAACAGATTTGGAGAAATTTAGCATTACATCACTTGCTCAGCAGTGGATCCTCTGCAGTGAATGGGTGCCGTCAGAATGAGAGACCAAACAGCTTTTAAAAACATTACAATAATCCACAAGTAATCCACATGACCATCAAAAAACATTGTGAAGTGTCTTTGTCTTTGGGATTGTACAATCAAGTGACGTTCACTTGCAGAACGCAAGCTTCTAGAGGGCACGTAAGTCTGAAGTAATACATTTAGGTAAATGAGTGCAGAGCCAGTGGTGGTTTTGTAGGCAAACATCAATGCCTTGAATTTTATGCGAGCAGCTACTGGAAGCCAGTGCAAATTGATAAACAGAGGTGTGATGTGTAATCTTTTTGGCTCATTAAAAATTAATCTTGCTGCCACATTTTGGATTTATTGTAAAGGTTTTATAGAACTGGTTTGAAGACCTGCCAAGAGAGCATTGCAATAGTCCAGCCTGGACAGAAAAACAGCTTGAACAAGGAGTTGTGCAGCATGTTCTGAAAGAAAGGGCCTGATCTTCTTGATGTTGAATAAATCAAATCTGTAGGACCGGACAGTTTTAGCAATGTGGTCTAAATATACAGTATCATACACTCTATACAAGTGTATAACACTGTTCTAAACAAATATGTCTGTGGATATGATGTGAGAGGATAAAGGGAATGTACTTCACTGGAGGAAGAATTATTATGGATAATGGAGTCTTATTTTGATGGTTTAAAGTTCAAATGTCTTAATGTTGGATTTATGTCTTGCAAACATGCAGCTTTTCACTTCACAAGACATTAACTGATGGACTGGAGTGGGGTGGATTACTTTTTAATATGGATTATTGTGATACCTTCATCAGCTGTTTTGGACTCTCATTCTGACAGCACCCATTCACTGCAGAGGATCCACTGGTGAGCAAGTGATTTAATGCTAAATTTTCTTAAATCTCTTCCAATGAAAAACAAACGTAACTAAATCTTGTATAGTCCAAGAGTGAGTAAAAATGTATCAGATATAAATTTTTGGGTGTTATCTACTGTATTTTCTGGTAAATAAGTAGCAACAGGTAACAAATGCATTGTTTTCAGAAAAATACAGATAAGTTGCGTCTGTATAAGCATTATTACATACAGTAATTAAAAACAGCATATTTATTCATAAATGCTAAAAAAAATCATGGTCATGAAAAACTTTTTATTACTATTTTTGGTTCAAGAAACCATGATCAACATTACAAGCAGACCCTAAAGTATATGGAGACTTGAAGTTGCCATAAGTGTGTTTAATGGTCACCATAATCATTTATTACATTTAAAGATAAACTAGAATATAAAGAGAGATTCCAAGCACCACAGTGCTACATATCAGGTTTGATGCTGCGTTGTTTAAATGTTATCCTGCTATTACTGCATAGCATGTTTTCTGCTCAGCATCTAACTGTAGATAAATCCCAGAATATCATCATGGTGTCAGACGTGTGAGTGTGTGCATGTGTGAGGCTCACTTTGAGGTAGCACTGATAGGTGTTGAAAACGACAGCTTTGTCTTTGTTGAAGGTTCTCTTCATTTCCACAGTAAGTCTGCTTATGGCAGGTTGGAAATACGTCTGTTCGGCGTCCACCATCAGCCTGACGCCATTTTCCACCGCATGCTGTTCAGCAGATGAGAAGCAGGCGGCGAGTTAAAAACACATTAATCAGCTGACTAAAAAAAGCTATCACCACAGACAGCAGTATTTTAATTGATGGGGCAACCGTTATTCCTGATATTACCAAGGATTTGTCAACAAATAATTATGCTATAACCTCCGCTATAATAATGACAGTGATATAGTGGTGCTAAAACGTATTTGGACATTTAGAAAATGCTTGAATTCTAACAAAATAATAAACCAAGTGGCATTCATTTTAAATTGCACATGCAAAAATATACAAATAATAGTTTGAAGTTGGAAAGTTTTTTTTTTTTTTTTTTAAATTGAGTAAAAACAATAATAATGTGAGCTATTATTATAATTTAAAATAAGTGTTTTCTATTCTAATATACTGTAAAGGTCCCCTTCTTCGTGATTCCATGTTTTAAACTTTAGTTAGTGTGTAATGTTGTTGTTAGAGTATAAATAATATCTGTAAAATTATTATTACAGATTAAAATTATAAAATTATTATTTTAAAGCTCAAAGTTCAATGCCAAGCGAGATATTTGATTTAACAGAATTAGCCTACAAAAAACGACCCGTTTGGACTACAGCCCTCTAGTTCCTGCAGTAATGACGTCACTAAAACAGTTTTTTGACTGACCTCCGCCCACATGAATTCTCAAAAAGGGGGCATGGTCTTGTTGCGCTCCGACGGAGAAGAGGAAGAGCTGTTTGTGTTTGTCGCCATGTTGTTTGAAACGCTGTTTTTTTTCATCTCGAAGTCCAATCATCTTTGTTTGGGCTTCCCAGGGATGCTGTACTTGGAGACTAATGGTTACAATTTCTGTTTAATTCGGTTCCGGAAAATTATAATCCACATGTAAAACTATGTGCAGCACATTTTGCTGAGGACAGCTTGCTGAGGACAACTTTCTCAATCAGTTTAATGCCGGATTCGCATAAAGATTATTCTTGAAAGATGGAGCAGCTCCCTCTTTATCTGGAGAAGGTGTTGTTTATGGACCACAACCGGTAAGTGTATTTTATTATTTAAGTTGGTGTGTTTAACAGTTTCTGTCACTTATTACACAAAGGGCAATGCTGTTAAGCTTTGTTAACTAGATTTTAGGGCTGTGCAAAAAAACGAATGCGATTTTAATGCGCATCTCATCAGTAAAAACGCTCATGTGACTATAAATACATCTCCAGCACATGCTCCTGCCCACTTGCTTCTCAAAACCACTCCAAAACTAGTCCAATCGTGCATTTGCAGGAGGGCAGCGTGCTCTCAGGTGCTGTCGAATCACAACACAGGAACCGCTGGTCCAATCAGAACTCGTTACGTATTTCTGAAGGAGGGACTTTATAGAACAAAGAAGTCATCAGCCCGTTTTTATGACAGTGAAAACAGCGGTATACAGATAGGTGAATTGTGTGAAAAATATTGTGTTTTTTTACACGCGAAACATGAACACGTTATATTGCACACTGTAAACACAATCAAAGCTTCAAAAAGGCGTGTAAAACGGGATCTTCAAAATAGAATTTATTTCCTGTAATTTAATTAGAATTTTCAGCATCATTACTCCAGTCTTCAATTTCACATGATCCTTCAGAAATCATTCTAATATGCTGATTTGCTGCTCAAGAAACATTTGTGATTATTACACATGTTAAAAAAAAGTTATGCAGCTTAATATTGTTTGTGGAATCCATGGTAAATTTTTTCAGCATATTTTGAAGAAAGGAAATTTCATAAGAACATAATTTTTTGAAATATAAATCTTTTGTAGTATTATAAATGTCTAAACTGTCACTTTAAAAAAATTGGATGCATCTTTGCTGATTTTCTTTTTTTTTTTTTTTTTTGACCAAAAACAACTTCAACAACAAATTATATTTTTATAAGTCGCATCACACCGCAACTCACAGTAGAATGAGTGAGATCCACTAGGCAGTTTCAACTTTAAAAATAAAAAAATAACAAATAAAATATTATTTTTATTCTCCAGGTAACCAATTTGGAGAAAAACTGTTACATGCCATCTCTAAACTTTATTTGATTTGGTACTTTTCAGGCTGAAAAACAGGAAGCCTTGAGTGTACGGTGAAGTCACACAGCTTGTACCAGCGGCCTTTCACAGTGCGACATAAACCCGATACATGTTCCTCACATCAAGTTGACGGGGCGGAACAGCTCTCTAACCTCCACACTCTGTTGAAGGCTTTCTCAGAATCGATCTCGGTTACATTCTTCATCCATGACTGTCTGTTAGACCATGACCTTCTGCCACTCCGCATGAATACCACAGGAGAAACAGAAGAGGAACACAGCCAATGTACGCACCTTAGCCAAGACGTCCAGTCGCTGAAGCATCCTTTTCATCTGCCTTTCCTCTTCCTCTGTGAACTTGGACAGAAGAGGCTCCAACTCAGCAGTCTGTTAAAATAACAAATACAAAATGGAACGAAATTCAGTATTTGAACAGAGATTCAGAATATAGGTGCATTTTCATTTGAGAGGTCAACCTTACTAATGTTAATTTTCTTTTAAGTACAGGTTGATTGATTGATTGATTGATTGATTATTATTATTATTATTTATTTATATATATATATATATATATATATATATATATATATATATATATATATATATATATATATATATATATATATATATATATATATATATATATACTTTTTTTTTAAACAGATGTTTTTTGGATTATTGGACAAAGATCTTTCAGGTAGATGGTACAGTTTTCTATAACATTACAGTCTCCTATTCCACTATATTATGCAATAAGAAAGGCATTCATAGGTTGACTTTCTCCAGCAAATGCATGGGTTTGAAGAAAAACTACCTGTCTGACCGAACAACAGAAGAAAGAGGTGTTTTAGAAACCTGATTGGAAACAATATATTTTATAGCTGCATGTTAATTGTTATTGATCAGACTTAGGGCTGGTACTGAGCTTTTGTTTTGTAACAATTAGAGATAGAAACAAGTGTTACTTCAGTATTACTTGTAATAGTGTTTATTCATGTTTTGAATTGTATTTGACTTTTATATTTTCAGGTTTCTGATATGTTGTTTACGTTCAGATCAAACCATAAATAATCTATCTGCGTACATACGTTGTTTACGTATGTGATACTCTCCAAAATGGCGCTATAGGGTGACGCGGAGGAGACAAACTGTTGAATAAAGTCATTATTTTTGTTTTCTTTGCGCACAAAAAGTATTCTCGTAGCTTTGTAAAATTACCTTTGAACCATTGATGTCATATGGATTATTGTAACGATATCCTTGCTACGTTTCTGAGCCTTGTTCGTGTAAGGATCCTTTGTGTCTCTGGAGGGTCAGAGAGCTCTCGAATTTCATAAAAAATCAAAGATATTTGTCAAAAATTTGTCTTCCGAAGATGAACGAAGCTCTTTCAGGTTTGGAACGACATGATGTTGAGTTTTTAATTGCAGAATTTTCATTTTTGGGTAAGCTATCCTTTGAAGTCACACCTTTAAGTTTTCCACAAAAAAAAAAGAAGACAACCCCTAAAAATGAAGATTTTCTGTACTTGTGATGGAAGCCTCTTGCTTCTCTTGCAGGCAAAATTCCAGACATATCTTCATAATCGAATGACCTGGGAAAAACTCAAAACTGCGAAGGGGCATTTGCAGTGTTTATAGAACCAACTAGACCATGAGAAATCGATAACCCTCTTAATTTATGCTGTGGTTAAGGTATCCATTGCTTGCTGTCTGCCTACCTGCAGGTTTGGGACAACCAGTAGATCAGATGTCTTCGTTCTTTCGTCAATCAGACGGTTCCAGTCCAGCATGTCCACCATGCTTTGGGGAACAAATAAAATACAGCATTCACGTTTCAAGCAGCTTGTTAGAAATGATGGTTCTTAAACATCAAAGGATTTGCATGCATCATTACGGAACTGGTCGATTCTGAGTGCACTTTTATGAGTTTAGTTACTCAGGGGTTTAGTTGACTCGAGGGGGTCAAGCAGAGTAATGGAGCACCCGTGGAATAGTCCTTGAGTAGCTCTCCTCGGTTTATAAGATAACTTAATTGTCTGCCATTGATTGGAAAGATTTACAAGTCTGAGTGTCAGAACAGCTACGGGAAACTGGTGTTTCTCACCCTGATGAGTGCAGTTGTCCATCAGAGAAGCAGCTCTGAATGTTGCCTTGAGCTCCCAGTCTAGCTAGACATGCCTGCAAGGAAAACACACACATTTCCATTCAGCAGACCAAACACTCCGAAAAAGACTGCATGATTAAAGGCAGAGTTCACCCAAAATGAACCCATTGGGTTTTGGTGTTCCAAGGAGCACAAAGTGATACATTCTCAGGGTCGATTCATGTAGTATCACTATTGTCCACCCAAAAAATACAATTTGTTGATTCCTGTTTGATCTGTGCATATTTCTTTCTTGATTCAGACAACACAACTTTTGCCCAGGAGAAAGTAATAATATAGATAGAGGACTTAAAACCAATGGCTTGAAATTGAAAACATCTTAATATTGGATATGTTTAATATAAACAAGCTTTTAGCTTTACAATACATTAATTGGTGGACCGTAGTGGTGTGGATTACTTGGATTATTGTGATGTTTTTATCAGCTTTTGGACTCTCATTCTGATGGCACCCATTCACTGCAGGTGAATGTGATGCTACATTTCTCCAAATATTTTCCGATGCAGAAACAAACCCATCTACATCTTGGCCGGCCTGAGGGTGAGTTAATTTTCTGCAGATTTTAATTTTTGGCTGAACTATTCTTTTAAGCAAAACCTACATCAGTTCATCTAATGGATATAATCACACATACATGTCTTATGTAATTGTCTGCTAAAAGTCTACTTAAAGGGTTACTCCACCCTAAAATGGAAATTTTGACATTAATCACTTACCGCCATGTTGTCCCAAACCCATAAAAGCTCTGTTCATCTTCAGAACACAATTTAAGATATTTTGGATGAAAACCTGGTGTAAATAACAGTGTGAAAAACCAGAAAGGTATGAAAGTCGTTGTCAGAATACTCCATCTGCCATCAGACGTGCATTCTGGGTTATATGAAGCGACGGGAACACTTTTTGTAAGGCGAAGAAAACAAAAATAAAGACTTTATTCAATAATTCCTTTGTCAACGGTCTCCTCGGTTTCACTTCATATCACCGTACTGCGTATGCACTTCTGTGTCCTCCACGCCACAAGGACGCGCTGTTTTATTTTAAATCAAAGCTAAATACACAAAGAAAGAGGAGACTGTTGACAAAGGAATTATTGAATAAAGTCGTTATTTTTGCTTTCTTAGCTTACAAAAAGTATTCTCATCGCTTCAAATAACCCAGATTGCATGTCTGATGGCAGATGGAGTATTCTGACGACGACTTTCATACCTTTTATAGACTTTGACACTTATTTACTTGGCAGTCTATGGGACAGTCTCAAGCCTCCAGGTTTTCATCCAAAATATCTTAAATTGTGTTCTGAAGAAGATGGGTTTGATGGGTTTGGAATGACATGGGGGTAGGTGATTAATGACAAAATGTTCATTTTGGAGTGGAGTAACCCTTTAGTCATTTATAGTCAGGGTAATTACATTTTGCCATTAAAATGAATGTAGCTCATATTGTACAGTCAAGCAGTATAGAGTCCTGTTGCTTGCTGTAGTTAATATTTGTTACAGCCCCCTTACAGTCTATTTCAGTATTACACATGCTTCAGTGTTGGTTGATTTGTGCGTTTGGCCAAAGTTTGAACCCAGTTCGTACCTGCAATTGCTCTAGATCCAGTTTCTGCTCCAGCACCTCCACGCCGTCTTTCCCCTGCTTGGCTGCCAGGAAACTGAAAAAGCGTCTCCATTTCACCAGCACCTCAGAGAACTGGAGCTACAGACGCCAGAGGGAAGGATGAGGAGCCTGTTTAGTTCACCAAGGTGACAGATTTTAACCCGTGTTTTCTGATGAATGAACCCTGCCTAAACCTCAGTCTTACCAGGAATTGTGGTCGGCCCAAGGCAGTCATCTTAATAGCTGAGAAACCGTCTTCAGAACTTCCACCTGAGCAGGCAGGTGATTTTCTTTTAGAGTTATTTTAGAGGTACTGTAACTGCAGCAATGGAAGTGAAACTGCCTTTTTTAGGAGCAATTTTCCAGGAACGCTGAATGAATTCTATGCAGCTATACTTAATGTTGCCGGTGCATTACAATGGGTGTTTCTCCAATAGTGCTGGCATAATGGAAAACTTGAGCTGCATGCACATTCACAAATATAAATGCTTTCAAAAGGTCAGCTTCCATGCCTTCTTGGCACTCTTACACATACACTAAAAATACAAATAATCTGCATAGCACACAACAAGGATTAATGGAATAACAGGATAAAACTTTGCACCATTTTCCACAAATAGAGTGCATTTTGGTGTCCCATATTTTTTTTTTTTAAAGGAGGCATGAATCTTAGCTTGAAATGTTTGATTGAAGCCACAACACAATGATACAGAAAAATCTACTTATTGCAAGACTTAAGAGTAGAAGTGTTTATATAAAAAAAATTGGCCTTGGAGTCAAAATGGTTAAGAAACACTGTTTTAAACAATTCAGATAGACATCCAAGTAAACTCATGTAAGATTAAATTAAAAATAAACAGATCATAAATATTTAACATTATATGAGGATCAAATTGATAAAATTGACTTTATCTTTAAGTTTTAAGCCATGTTTTGTATCCTATTCGTGGAAAGTGCCCTGGTTACTTTCTATGTTTTGGTCATTGCATTTGTAGCTCCTGGCTTTTGTTTTGCTTGTAAAACTGACTCCAATTCCAAAGCTAATTACTAATCGGCTTTAATAGATGGTCTGTTACCCGAGGCTCTGATGCATTTCAGAAAAGTCTCCATGTGTTGGTCGCATTTCGCCTCATCGGCATAGAAATAAGTATGAGCGCTTGTCACGCCTTCACGACGATCGCCAAACTTCCGATGGGCTGTGAACTTCTTCTCCCGGTGGTCAGCTCCTGAAAACAATGTCCAAAAGGGAAAATATGACCTTTTACTTCAATATTACAAAAGAAATGAACTGTTACAATGGTGCACATACTCACCAGGGCTTGCATTCTCTGATGTAGACATGAAAGATCTATCAATAAAGAGAGAGACATTGACATTTTTAATAAAACAGGGGACTAATGAAACCAACTACTTGTTCTTTAGGTCTTTTTTAGAGACCTTTAGCCAACAAAATGAAGAAACAACAGTTTCTGTTGAGAGGAATCAATAATAACTGCAGAGGCTGCTATGAAGTCACTTTACCGTGGTACACTTCTGCTATTTGTTTCCATTCTATATTTCAGGGTCAGCACTTAGAGTCACACAGTGACTCTCGCCTGATGTCTCTGCTTATACCCGCATGCATTTAAACTCTCTGCTGTGCAACACTGATGCTCAGACCAAGAATTCAAACCAACTTAAAGGTTACACAGACACACGGGGAGTGATTTGTTTAGATTGAGCTCCTGTGATCACCACATCTTTCGAACGGCACTCACACCAACGCCTCCAATCTTCCCCATCCACCCCCAGAGCCGTGAATACGCTGCATGGGGCGGCTCAGTGCAGACAATGTTTTGACGTCTGTAATGTTCCAACAGGAAGGAATGTTGAGATGTTGATGGGGACATTAGCGATGGACTCGAGCCCTTGCAGACTTAAAGTGCTCAGTTAATGCCCAGCCTGCAGCTAAACAAAACCGTTATCGAGCAACATATACACATACATTTTTTGCTTTTTTTTTGTTATTCAGTTGAATAAAAGACTATTTTTCCCCTATACATTTCATCATTTAGGATTTCTTCAAAAAAGTACAAAAAAAAATCTCTTTCTCGTGAACCCAGTCTCATGTCTCATATATATGTATGTGTGTGTGTGTGTGTGTGTGTGTGTGTGTTGTCACAAGATTAATCACAATTAATCACATCCAAAATAAACAGTTTTGGTTTACATAATATATTAATGTGTACTGTGTTTATTAATTATATATAAAAATCTTTAATTTACTGACATGCATGTATTTGTACATATAAGGGCAGGTAATTTAAGGCATTATGGAGAAAAATTATGCGTTAAAATTATTAACGCATTTAACGCACTTGCCCCGCTCCAGACCTATGTGGATCACGTGCCATTTCATACAGCCGATTGATGACTAATATGAGGCAGAGCAACAACTTACTGCGTGATGGAGCCTAGAGAATATCCCTAAAATTCAAGATATGGGGCAAAACGCCAGTTTGAAATTTTGTCTCATACTTACATCACATCACACGAACTTGGGTAAGTGCAATGTCACACGAGTGCAAATGGGATACTCATCTTATACAACAGTTCATTAAGAAGTTAATATAAAAGACAAATCAGAAATGTTCATCCCCGAGCAACCCACAGCAGCATTTCATTTCTTAATCCAGGTTTTGAACGAATTTGGTGAACCATTTGGCAGTTGAACCACTGGCCATAGTCGCATTGGCTTTGAACTGGCACTGCACAGACCGATCGGAGTATGACATCAAGGTACTGCGAGAGTGATTCAAAAGCACAAGGAGTCATCTGCTCTCTAAAGCTCTCACGGTACTTTGATGACACACACCGATCGGTCTGATGGTGATGACCTGATTCAAGTCGAACAAGCCTAATGATTCAATGAACCACTCATAAAGAACCCTTTACTTCACTCTTGAATGAATCACCCATTTGAACAAATAAAAAGAATGAATAAATGACTCGATGATTTAATCATTAAGACATTTACCACCAACTACTGGCAGGTTTAGTTTATTATTTAGAGTATAATTTCATTAAATAAATAATTTAATATTTTCATAGTAATAATAATACAATTAAGAAAATAAATTATTAAAGTTATAGTTCACCCAACCAAAAATGACAATTTTTTCATCATTTACTCACATGGCCCAACATAGTATATGTAATACATTTTATCAAACAAAATATTTCTTGCTGAACCTACTTCTTGTAATCTCTGTTTGATGCTTTGCACGAAAATAACTTGAAATTATCTTTTCAGAGTAATTTCTCCAAATTTGATGAGCAATTAATTAGATTAATCACCACATCATGTAATTAATTAGATTGTATCGCTCACCAGCCCTAGTGTGTGTGTGTGTGTGTGTGTGTATACCTACACACACACACACACACACACATACATACAGTACACACTCATATATTATGTAAACAAACTCATTTTGGATGCGATTAATTGTGATTAATTGTTTGACAGCACTAGTTTTGATTCGTTTGACAGCACTAGTTTTGATTCAAGCAGAGACTTTGTGGAATTTTCTTGGACAGACAGCTGAATGTTATATAGCAGACAATTCATAAAATCAATATATGCAAGTCAATTACAGAGGACCGGTGGTTGTTATTATAATAATGGCTGTCTGCACCAAAGCAAAGACTTAACAATAACAGCTTTTCATACAAAATGATACATGGCAGGAATAGTGTCTCAGAACTCATGGAATGATCGGCCTGGGTTCCTGCATATTAGATGGCAGCCTACTCAAATGCCACATCCTCCAGCATTCTCCGTCTATCACACCCTTGATAATGCAGAAAAGCCAAGCTGAGCACTCTATTCTGTATAACAGCATTACAGGATCCAGTGGGGTGGATGTTAATGCAATATTGATAGGGGCAGAGGCTCTAAAACACACATCACGAACATAAATTAGCTTTTATTAGCCAGTGACCAGCCAGGGTCCTCTGTGCTTGTAAAGAGCATTTCCAATAAACGCTCCATTTCAGCTCATTTGGTTTGTGAGGCGAGCGATCGCGGTCATCTAGCGCCCCTCTCAGGCGACGGAGAGAACTGCGCTTCACAGCCACAGACTCACCTGAGGAGGGACGCCTAGAAAATAGCTCAGACCTCTGACAGCTGCGTTCAGAAATGAGAGCAAGGATGTGGAGGAGACTGCACTCTGTATCACTGGCTTTTCCTCATAATCCAAATGGCATATCATCTATATCTCCATCTCTCTCTCTCTCTCTCAGTACTCAGGCAATACATTTCATTTATATTTCCAGCAGAAGACCCTCTGGGACAGCACTGACTCTCTGTAATTTCCAAAAGGTCAATGACAAGAACAAATGAAGATTTTTTTTTTTAATCAAATGTCAATAACATTGACACAGCTGTTGAAATGTAGTTGAAGCTAATGTTTAAGGGCCTGGGCTGATAATAGAAAGGTCATAGGTTCAGTTCCAGGTCAGGACGAATCACAAAAATGTACCTTCAGAATTATTAAGAACAGACCTGGATTTCTAACTAGCCCAGACTGCAATTAGTACACATTAAATGGAATAGTCTACTATTTGCTAAATAATGTGTGTAAATGTTTCAGTAATGCTGACAAACAGGAAACAAATTACATTTGAGAGCATATTTTAATCTGTTGAATATGCATTGGGTGGCTGATCACATCACAAGAAGTCAAAATCTCTGAGTTTGCAAACAAGATTGTTGTAGTTAATTATTGCTACTTACATTTTAGCTAAAACTGAAACTAAAATTATTTATTCAGATTTAACTACTGGCTATTTTGTATTTTTTTATGCAAAATAAATAAATTAATACAAATTAAATAAAGCTTGAATAACAGTTAAAAAAGAAATGCACAAAACGCAGTAAAATTTTTACTGTAATTGGCGATAAATAAAAACAAAAACGGAATGAAATCCAAATGTATTTATTTAACCTTAATTTTAAACATTTACATATAAAAAATAATAATAATAATAACTCAAGATAAAATAAAACCTGAAAATCTAAATATATTTGGGATGATCTCCATGTTTTGGCCAATATAAAATAACCCACTTATGTCACAACACAGCGTTAAATACTATAAAACATTTGCTGTTGTGGAAACAGAGAGCAGCTCTATATCTAGATGTGTACCACAAAACAAGATTCCTAAACAGTGAGCATGTTGATACCATCAACATTAGCCAATCAGAAACAATGGGCCTTGACCGAAACAACCAATAGCATATCGGCTCTTTGTTTACATCTGTGACAGCAGATCAAATAACTACTCAAGTCTATTTCTGTAGGCTCTCCACATGAGCACAAATCACAGCATGGCCATTAACCTCTAGGCCTGCAACTAAAAAGTAGTTAGTGTGATGCAAAGCAGACTAATTCAGGCCGAAAGATTTTGGATTCACACTGCTAAGCTAGTAGGGTCTGAAAGGGAGAAAGTTAAGTCAAAACACTTAAGGATTCAACTAAACTAATTGCCAAAAAACAGCAGGTTGATATCAGGAGAGCAAAAGTTCTTAATTAGCTGCTTTAAATTAGGCAAATTAAGCACTATAGCTCTATGGAGCAAAATAATTGCGCTCATTTATATTCTGTTCTTATACTTGGTGTGATCTATACCACTGATTTATTTATTTTGCTCTTAATTGGTCAGGTCTGGCTCATGTATTCTGCAAATAAATGCCTCCAGACTAGTTAAATGTAAAATGTAAATTACTTGTAAAATTTACCAATCGATAGAAAGTGTATTTTGTTAAATACACACACACACACACACACACACATACATATACATATATTTTATATATATATATATATATATATATATATATATATATATATATATATATATATATATATATATATACACATATACATATATACACATACACTTAAATACTTATATATATATATATATATATATATAAACACATTTTTCAGCCTTAAATATCTTTACAATGTAAAATATCTTCTAGTTGTTCATGAAAGGCTATAGAATTTTATGTATGAATCTATCTATCTATCTATCTATCTATCTATCTATCTATCTATCTATCTATCTATCATAAAATTAAATGTTAAGCTGGATGTCTAAAGTAACATTATCCTATCTAGATGACAGACTTTGCATTTTGTTAATTTGCACACATATCTTGCCAGTCACCTTGGTACCTACGATGGATTGAAGCAGTAGTATACATGGTAGTTTGTGGATGTAAGGAGCAGAACTGCAAGGGAGCACTTACTCCATCTCTTTCCTCTCAGCCTCTTCCTGTGAGAGATCCTCTTCTACACTATAATCCAGCACAGCCCCGACTCCATACGCTTGGTTCTTACGCACTACAGGCCTGATGGACTGATGGTCCTCTCCTGCCACAAACTGACCGTAGAACGTCATCTTCATAAACTGCTCAAACATATTCTGTCCCAACAACTTTCTGCTGAGGTCCATTATCTGTATGAGACAGAGAGAGTGTTGTCAAGGCATGCACATGTTACAGTAGCATCTGAAGTCATCTTGAGCTGAGAGGTAAGCACTCAATGCATTCTAATATAGGAATGATTCAACTGTTTCACCTAAACACTACTTGGTATTCAATGCAATGCCATGCATATTTAATTGTGGCTTGCTGTGTATATAGTATATGGGATTAAAGACCATGTGAATCAGAACCCAGTTTATTCATGGAACTCGATTCTAATGAGCTGGTGATTTGAATCAAGTGTGTCGAATGAGAAGGACATGCAAAATATGCAGAGCTGGGGGTCGTGATGACCAGGTTTAAGAAATTTGTGTATGTCTGAGGTACATTCTGTCCTTGCCAGTAATCTTGGCTCTAGTAACTACACACTAACCACATGACTTCCCCTTGGCAAGATGCCATTCCTGCCAATCACCTGGGACAATGCCACAGGAGTAATTCCAGACAGGAACATGGAAGTCTTACATATACAGTACAACGGGATGCCTCTCCTTTTTGGTTAATATTGTATGAATAAACTATATAAGCATTAAATACATTACATACCTCCTTATTCTTATCAACCAGGATGTCATAGGAGCACAGTTTGAAAACCATCAAGCTTCTAAGCAGCTCAAGAGTGTCTTTGCTCTTGAAGGCTTCTTTGGTCTGTTCAAAGTCAATGAAGATCTTGTTACTATAAGATACATGCTTCCTGCTGTCAGCGGACTCGTCTTTAGTGTTTGTTTTGGTTGAATGTAACGCTTGCACACGCCGATGATGGCGAGTGGCGATCATCAAACTCCTGTTAAGAGTCGAGCGCCCAAAGGCAGGGAGGGTTTTGCGAAGAGACATCAGTTCAAAGCTTCTGAACACACAGTAAATACAAAGATCTCCTGCACCCTGTCCTCAAGTAGCCTACTTTATTTGCAACCTAAAGGGTCCCGCCTATATTCAAATCTGGACTGAAGGATTGGGCCAAAGCCAGTGACGTTTCTGTTTACCAACGTATACGCGCATGTGCTGCCATAAAAGGGATGCTGTTGCATAAAAGTTCCGTGACGTAAAAAATACTGTTTTATAATTCCGAGATGTACATAAATGTACAAATAAGTTTAGTTAGGTCACAATCGCAACGTGTGGGTTTAGATAATGCAGAAGAAAACTATTCACCGAGGATTTTATGTGAATATCCTGTTGTTGCTCTCTTTGTCGTGTAGTTTGAGAATGTTTAGTTTTGCTCTTGCAGCTGTGTTTGTGACGTAAAAGTTTGTTGTGCATGTTCCATGATGTTAACAGAGGGGGGAGCCGTTGCATTGTTAAAGTAAATAACTTTACAAGACTGAAAAAAAACCTTCTTCGCTACGCTAACAAAAATAACATGTCAAAAATGTCAAAAAGTTATTCATAAACAAAATAAAATACAGTTTTGTTTACTTATTCAGACTGCAGAAGTTTAGGCCTGGGTTGGCCTACTCTGTATTAAAATTTACAAAAATTATATTCATATATTTTATTAAGTCTACTCATAAATGAGGGGAATAATCAGTTAAAGGGGATGGATCAAACTAATGTACAGTAACTATGCAAAAAAGGCATGCTTTTGTTTAGCTATTTGTGAAAATATGAAACAGGTCAAAAATCATCTCATCTGCTTAAATAAAAAAGGGGCGCTTTGGGTGGAGAGGTATTGCGATCGTTTTAGGTGGTTAACAAAAATACTATGTTTCATCTATTTTTCTGATCACTTCTATTCGTTTATTGAATTTTACAATTCCAATATTTCTCTTTTAGTGGTAGGCAGTTTTATATTAGCTACATTAAACAACTAAAGTTTATTACTGGGGTAAACTTGTGCGCGCGTGCGCATTATTGAAGAAACAAGATGGGCAGCGCTTTTGACGGGGCAGTAAAGGGGGCTGGATGGGTCCATGGTCCCAAGTCATACACTATAGTCACACCCACTCGATGAGGAGCTGCTCGGGTGGCTTCGGTCTGAATTTAGGAAACTGCTGCACGCCAAAGAGAGCAGGCGCACCGAAGCCAGAGCTATGATCACTAATTAGGAATTTCCCTTTTGAAAAAGGAACATCGATCCGTTTTAAAATTCCCGTTTCCTTTAAAAAAAATGGACGCACTTAAGGTTTTGCAGAGCTTTTTTTTTTTTTCTTGACACGATCTGAAGCAGCATTTCCTCTCTGAAAAGCTGCATTTTTGAAATAATAGCAGGAAATTGGGAATATCAGGGCGTCAGAAGTTTCCAGCAATGCACCAGTTGCGTCCACCAGTGTTTGGAGCGCATAATAGAAGCAGAAGTTCTCCTCAGGAACTGGGGCTGGACGGAGGGAATAACTGTTTGGTTTTATAACTTAAGTGCGCCCTCTCCTCCTTTCTCTTTTCTGCCTCAGCCCTTGGAGTCTGAGAGTGGATAAACGATTTATGCGGATAAAATAACTTTCAAACGATTGTTGTCGGTGGTTTTGAGACTTGGAAGATACAGAATAACCCTTCTGAACTTCTAGAGATTGTAAAGAGAAGGAATGCTGAGCAGAAGAGGCGCATGGAGAGATGCTGTTTCTTCTACCATGGATCTAAAGGGCACTTTAGCTGTTTTACTGCTTTTGCTTCTATGCTCGTGCCCTCTTTTCTGTCAAGAACTCAATCCAAAGGGTAGGAACGTGTGCAAAGTTCCAGGGTAAGTCGGATGAACATTTTTTTTGGGGGGGGGGGGGGCATTAGTGTCGGTCATACGATAGACCCGATGCATGATACCAAGCAAGTTCAAAGGCCTTATGCATATAGGTTTGAAAATCAAATGTTATTAAGTTGCGTATTGAATGCAGCAGTAATTAATGGCAATTAAACGCTAGGCCCATTTCTGTGAGCTCCAAGATAACAGTCGTGAACATGAGGTATTTAAATTAAAAGTTATAAATATCTTTTTTTTTTTTTTTTTTTTTTTTTTAAAGTTGAAGGACAGGTTGTTCATTATTTCACTTTATGTTTGTTATAACACTAAATAATCACAATATATATAAAAGTGCACAGAAATTAGTGACTTTTTAAAACTGTACACAAGTTTTTGTGATGTTGTTCCAAATACAAATGCAGTTGTGTCGGTCATCCTGTTTCACATCTGGGTTTGACACACGTTGAGGGGCAGGAGGCAACACCAAATACTCAAGCTCTGAAGCGTTGAGGTCGTGGCATAGATAGATAGTAGACATAGATATTTGTCTGTGCAAAAGAACAATTAAATTAATTAGCATACAAATCCTTATTACTTATTAGTGCAAACAAATGTTTCATATTTGGTTAAAAGAGAAAAACAAGCATCATCCAGTATCAACGATCTTGTAATAATCTTTCAGTTTGTTATACTCTGCTCATTATTTCAGAGTTTGACCTGTACAGTTCCACAGCTGTTACAGACTGTAAACTCTTCCCTGACCTAAACACAGACGTCATCAGGGGTGCAACATCTACCCACAACAAACTGTATCACTTATACGTTTATTAACGTATAGTTACATGAAAATGTTGTCATAATTTACTCACCCTGATATTCTTCCAAATTTCATCTGTTAAACGCAAAAGAAAGTATTTTGAAGAATGTGAACAGTTGCCATTGACTTAAAGTCAGTGGCCAGGGGTTGTTTGGTTACATACATTGTTTCGTCTAAGTTCAACAGAGGCAGGAAATTCATACAGGTTTAGAACAATTTGATGGTGGGTAAATTATTATTTATTTATTTATTTATTGTTATTTTTTGGTGAATTATCCCTGTAAGCATGGATGTAGAAGGCTGCTATTTTCCAGGACTGAGAATCGTGCAAAAGAAGTGGCATACAGTACATACTTCTGATCATACACACTACCTTTCAAAAAATGTAACTAATACCTCATAAAAATAAAAATAAAAATAAAACGTCATATTGTGAAATATTTTTATACTGTAAGATAACTGTTTCTATTTTAACATGAAAAGTATGATCATGTACAGCACCCAATACTTAGTTGGAGCTCCTTTTGCCTGAATTACTGCAGCAATGTGGCGTGGCATGGAGTCGATCAGTCTGTGGCACTGCTCAGGTGTTATGAGAGCCCAGGTTGCTCTGATAGTGGCCTTCAGCTCTTCTGCATTATTGGGTCTGGCATATAACATCTTCCTCTTTACAAAACCCCATAGATTTTCTATAGAGTTAAGGTCAGACGAGTTTGCTGGCCAGTTAATAGCAGGGATACCATGGTCCTTAAACCAGGTACTGGTAGCTTTGGCACTGTGTGCAGGTGCCAAGTCCTGTTGGAAAAGGAAATCTGCATCTCCATAAAGTTGGTCAGCAGCATGAAGTGCTCTAAAGTTTCCTGGTATACGGCTGCGTTGACCTTGGACCTCAGAAAACACAATGGACCAACACCAGCAGATGACATGGCACCACAAACCATCACTCACTGTGGAAACTTTACACTTGACCTCAAGCGATGTGGATTGTGTGCCTCTCCTCTGTTCCTCCAGACTCTGGGACCCTGATATCCAAAGGAAATGCAAGATTTACTTTCATCAGAGAACTTTCTGTCTTTAGCCCAGGCCAGACGCTTCTGATGCTGTCTGTTGTTCACGAGTGGCTTGACACAAGGAATGCGACAGCTGAAACCCATGTCTTGCATACGTCTGTGTGTAGTGGTTCTTGAAGTACTGACTCCAACTGCAGTCCACTCTTTGTGAATCTCTCCCACATTTTTGAATGGGTTTTGTTTCACAATCCTCTCCAGGGTGTGGAATGGATATTCCTATTTGCTTGTACTCTTTTGTCTACCATATCTTTACTTTCCCTTCGCCTCTCTATTAATGTGCTTGGTCACAGAGCTCTGTGAACAGCCAGCCTCTTTTGCCATGAGCTTTTGTGTCTTGGCCTCCTTGTGCAAGGTGTCAGTGGTCGTCTTTTGGACAACTTTTGGACATCTTCCCCATGATTGTGTAGCCAACAGAACTAGGCTGAGAGACCATTTAAAGGCCTTTGCAGGTGTTTTGAGTTAATTAGCTGATTAGAGTGTGGCACCAGGTGTCTTCAATATTGAACCTTTTCACAATATTCTAATTTTCTGAGATACTGAATTTTGGATTTTCCTTAGTTGTCAGTTATAAACATCAAAATTAAAAGAAATAAACATTGGAAATATATCAGTCTGTGTGTAATGAATGAATGAAAGTTTAACCTTTTGAATGGAATTAGTGAAATAAATCTACTTTTTGATGATATTCTAATTATATGACCAGCAGTTCCCAGCATATTCCTGGGATCCAAAGCTGAATTTGCAGCATCATTACTCCAGTCACGTGATCTTTCAGAAATCATTCTAATATGCTGATTAGCCACTCAAGAAACATTTCTTATTATTGTTAATGCTGAAAACATGTGCTGCTTTATATTTTTGTGGGAACTTGCATACACTACTCTTTAGAACTGAATAATTCCTTACATTTATATAGCGCTTTTCTAGGCACTCAAAGAGCTTTACATTGTCAGGGGGTATCTCCTCATCCACCACCAGTGTGCAGCATCCACCTGGATGATGTAACGGCAGCCATATTGTGGCAGAACGCCCACCACACACCAGCTCACTGGTGGAGAGGAGACAGGCTGATGAAGCCAATCAGCGGATATGGGGATTGTTAGGAGGCCATGATGGTCAGAGGCCAATGGGCGAATTTTAGCCAGGATGCCGAGGTCACACCTCTACTCTTTTAGAAAGACATGGGATTTTTAATGACCACAGAGAGTCAGGACCTCAGTTTAACGTCTCATCCGACGGACAGTGCTTGTTGACAGTATAGTGTCCACATCACAACACTGGGGCACTAGGACCCCCACAGACCTCAGGGTGAGCACCCCCTGCTGGCCTCACTAGCACCTCTTCCAGCAGCAACCTAGTTTTCCCAGGAGGTCTCCCATCCAGGTACTGACCAGGCTCAGCCCTGCTTAGCTTCAGTGGGAAACCGGTCTTGGGCTCCAGGGTGATATGGAGCCCCAGACAAAAGAACAACATTTATTGGAAATCGAAATATTTTGCTTCATTATAAATGTCTTTGTCACGTTTGATCAATTTAATGCACTCTTGCCAAATAAAAGTATATAATAAAAGTGTGTGTACACACACACACACACACACACAAACAGTACTTAGCCCAAACTTTGGAACTGTACTTCTAACAGTAGAAGAATTTCTGCAATTAAATAAGCATTTATATTATGCAGTATTAACAGTAATACTTAACAAGTTGAGCATGGTTAACCTAGAAATAATCTTTAAACAGTCGATTAATTGGCCTGGCTGATATATAAATATTGGTCTCTTTCTCCAACACTTTCTAATAACCATACAAAATGACATTGTGAGATGTCAAAGCACTTTATATTATATAAAACAGCTGGATTTAGATGTTTAGGTGTTTATCTCAAAATTACGTTGTATTTCTTCTCGCTAGGCATTTTAGGGGAATTCTTCTAGCAGTGTTAAGCACTGAATGGTTTACTCTGTTGTTTAAAAGTTTGTTGACTTTGTGATTACTGGCTCCAGATGGCAATCGCTGTACTTAAGATCAGAATGGAAACCACCAGTTACGATCTAGTTTGTATTCTCACAAACAGAGATTCTCACCCACCACAGATGTTGACAGGAAGTGCATGTTCGTTTTACAAAATTTGCTAAGAATTTCCACACAGGACTTTATTGTTGCTTAATCAAGTCTGGCCCCCCAGCTGTTGACTGATGCTCAGTTTCCATTTGTTTAAGCTTTCATCCATGGTCCTAGCTTTGCGTTGATGTAGGGTTTGACACAGAGCAGAGAAGTCAGGGCTGTGGTTTAGATCATGTCTGGCTAAGACACACACACATAGGCTAAACAAACTCCGACTGAAGGCAGAGAGCGGCCCCTACGCTTCAGAGGAAGCCAAAGTGTGGACAAGGCCTCTCTGGGGTCAGATGTGGAGGAATATGAAGGGCGGCATATGTCTTATATCCAAGGAACACTTAGAGAGTATTACATTTTAAAGGGAAGCCACTTGAAGTAGAGATAGCAGGGATAATTTGAGAAGTTTAAAGAAGAGTGGGAAGATTGTTTTGTTTTTCATATATGGAATGTTAGGGAGTCTTTAAATGAAACTGCACTTAACTCATATTTTCCACTGAATCGCTTGAAATACACTCAGTTCAAAAGTTTGGGGTTGGTAAAAAGTGTCTTTGGCTCACCAAGGCTGCATTTATTTAATAACAAAATTGAGTAAAACAATAATATTGTGAAATATTATTATAATTTAAAATAAGAGGTTTCTATTTGAATATATTTTACAATATAATTTATAATGTGATGTAAAAGCAGAATTTTTAGCATGATTACAGTCTTCTGTGTCACATGTTCCTTCACAAATCATTCTATTACATCATACTTGTTATTATTATCAGTGTTGAAAAGAGTTGATTAAAACTTGTATAAATCTTTCTGTACTCCCAGATGAACATAAAGCTGAAAAGAACAGCATCATTTCAAAGAGATTTTTGTTAAATTATAAAAAGCATTAATTTCTTTCCAAAAATGGAAGAAAGAAAGAAACGTAAAAAACAATCTTACAGAAAAAAGAAAGAAAAAGTAAAGAATCTTACAGAACACAAACTTTTGATTGGTAGTGTGCATACTTTAAATTCAAATACACACACACACACACACACACACATATTTTTTTTTTTTATAAAATCATCATGTAGCATTGTAAATGTCTTCACTGTCACTTTTGATCATGTCTCCTTGCTGATTAAAGTATTAATTTTCTTAAAAAAAAAAAAATTACCTAAACCAGAACAGTAGTATATTAACCTACAAACATGCATGTTGAAACTTCAAGATAATTGAGTTGTGGTGCTCAAATGGGAGAAATGGGTTCAATTCCATTCCTTATTGTGTCCCAAACCCATTCCTCCCTCTTCCTCCAATCATTTTCAGTCAAAGAAATGCAAGTTGCTGCTGCAGGCCTGTTGTGAGATGCTTTGAATAAAACACTAACCGCAGACACATGCAAAATTCCACCAGTAATACAAGAGTAATTCATGCAACAAAAAAAAAAAAAAAAAAAACTCTTTAATTTACTCACGCTTATCTCTTTCCCACTCGTATTCCTTTTTTTCTGTGGAACACAAAGGAGATGCATAAGACTCATGCACTATATTTCAGTTATTCTGAAGCCATAGGATAGCTTAATTTGAGGAAAGTGAACCAAATTTAAGTCATTAGTTGCTGAATATGTATTCAGAATTGATGCACGAAGAACTGTGAATGAGAATGAGAGTTATTTGCTGTGTTTTATTTATTTATTTATTTATTTATTTATTTTTACGAAAATTCAAGACATTTTCTTTTTTGGATTTAGAAGAACATGCTGTGTATAAATAAGCTCAATTTAATATTCGAAAAATCTATTTCAAAGCTTTCTATTCATATGGAGCCCAGACTGTTTATTAGACTAACTTACTGACCTAATTAAGGACATTTGCATTGCTAATTGATTCAGGCCTTATTTGGGATCCAGTTGCTCATTTGACGATGCTTCAAACGACTTGTCTGGTTCACATGTATGCTGTTGGCGAGGGGATGGAGAATGGAATGAATGCTTACGCTAATACGCTTGTGTTTGTGAGACTGGATGTGAGTCAGTGTATGCTCGCTATCTGAAACATCTGCGCTTGTGAATCTACAGATGGCATCCAGACATTTGCAATATTCCTCAAGAGCCACATGCTTAAATCTCTCATGGACAGTTGAAACTTTGGTCAAGGCATTTGCTAAATATGCTGATGCAAGATGCTGTCCCTCCAGATAGCAGCTTAATGTAATATAGATTGAATATTCCTTAACCAATAAGAGAGTGCACTTAACCTGACCTTGATTTGTCATCTTAACTTCAGGTCACCAGGGTTTACATGCTGCAACGGATGGGCGCAGCAAGGAGAGGAGTGTTTAACGCGTAAGTGTCATTTCCTGTACATTAGATCACTTCCTGACTGTCACTTGACTTCTATCTTGATTATGTCCTTCTCCTCTCAGCTCTCTGCGAAGGTAACTTCACATGTAATGAGAACGAGGTGTGTGTCCGACCAAACGAATGTCGCTGTCGTCATGGATATTTTGGGGCAAGTTGTGACACAAGTGAGTTCTCAAGCTAAATTTAATTGTTAAAAAAATATTGTGTTGCTTTTTACCCCATGTCAGTAAGCTTTGAGGTGGTTTATAGGCTAATATAGCTACAGTTTACAAAGATGTGCACTCAAAATGTACAGTAATAACAATACTTTATCATTTTTGTTTTTCCAATAAGTTGCTCTTAAAAAAATGTCCCAATCAGCAAATCATAAAGTTGTTAAGGTCTAATAAAAACTAAAGGCTGTTTATAAAAATAGACAAACACACATATAATAAGCATACTAGTATGCAATATTAAGATTTTTTGGCTGTATTTTGTAAGGTGGCCAAGAGAGATAAATATATATATATATATATATATATATATATATATATATATATATATATATATATATATACATATATATATATATATTGAAAAAGAATTAGGAAGACACCTTCATCAATTTGACAGCACATAGAGTGCAAATGGTCAAAACGCAACTAAATAAAAAATAAAAAACTCAATGCAAATAGAAAAAAAAAAAACACATGCAAATTAAGAAAACATCTTCATCAGTTTGAACACAAACACACTGCAAATACTCACAACACAGCAAAACAAAGAAATGCACTGCAAATAAAATTCTTTATTTGGTTGTGTTGTGAGAATTGTTTTTTTTTTTTTTTTTTTTTTTTTTTTTTTACAAAAAACTTGCTGAGCAATCAACACAAGTTTTACAATCAACACAAAATATTGTCAACAAGCTGAAAAAAAAAATATTTCAGTTTCCCAGTTACACAGTAAATATGTTTCTTTTCTTTTGACATTGTGCTTTTTCTGACTCCTCTAGAGTGTCCCTCTCAGTTCTGGGGTCCAGACTGCAAGGGCATGTGCACGTGTCACCCTAATGGTAAATGCGACGACGTGACCGGGAAGTGCACGTGCTACCCAAACCGCTGGGGTGAGAACTGCGAGAAGCCCTGCAACTGTCAGAAAGGGAAATGTGACCAGGAGACGGGCAAATGCACCTGTCATGCCGGGTACTGGGGGCCACAGTGCAACAACAACTGCTACTGCAGCATCAACTCAGTGTGCGACCAGAACACGGGCCGGTGCATCTGCAACCCTGGCTGGTTCGGCCGGAACTGTGGTGCTCAGTGTGTGTGTAACAACTCGCCTTGTGAACAGTTTACGGGCCGATGTCAGTGCAGGGAGAGGCTCTGGGGTCAGCGCTGTGAACGCCACTGTCAGTGCGCCAATGGGAAGTGTAACCCTGGGGATGGATCGTGTACCTGTAAACCCGGATACAGAGGAAAACTGTGCCGGGAGCCATGTCCAGCTGGATTCTATGGACAGAACTGCAAAAACAAGTGAGAAAAAAAATATGTAGAGTACAAGAAGTCTCTTATTTCTTTATTTTCAAATTTTATATTTTGAAATATTATTTCAAATTGCTATTGACTAATTTTAATTATTTTAAAATGAAATGTATTTTTAGGATGCAAAGCTATATTTTCAGCATCATTACTCCAGTATCTAAGTATGGGGGGGGGGGGGGGGGGGTTGTGATGTACTACCATACTAAAATTATACCACTTAGAAGGGGTAAAGTAAGAAAACAAAAGAAAAGAATAAGAAATGAATAGTTTTTTTTTTTGCTTTGTTTTTCTAGCAAGGGTGCTTTAAAATGATTAAGTCACAGTACAGACATTTATAATATTACAAAATATTTCTATTTCAAATAAAAGCAGTTGTATTGAACTTTCTATCATCAATTCATCAAAGGATTCTGAAAAAAAAAAAAAAAATATATATATATATATATATATATATATATATATATATATATATATATATATCGAGAATTTTTTATATATATATATATAGTTCTGCAATACAGATGTCAAACAAGTAAGGTATTGTTTTCTTAATAAAATATCAAAATTAAATGAGTAAAAAAAAAAGGGTGAGAACAATTATATTTGTTGAAGTAGATTTTTTTTCTAAACTTATTGGTAGATATTTGTCCTTGTTTTAAGCTTTTAATACATTTAAAATGTAATATCTAAAGTTTTTTTTTTTTCTTTCTTGATTTAAGAATGTTTATATATTTGACAAGACAAAGGCAATGCGTAAGAAAAACAGTTTTGGTATATTGGTTTTGACTGTTTTGTTTCAGGTGTGGCCACTGTAAAGGCCAGCAGCCCTGTAAGGTGACGGAGGGTCACTGTGAAACGTGTGAGAGCGGCTGGAATGGGACAAAATGTGATCAGATGTGTGCAGAGGGTTACTTTGGAGAGAACTGTAAGGATCAGTGTCCGCCGTGCAAAGACGGTCACTTCTGCAACCGGATCAACGGGAAGTGTTCCCACTGCAATCCCGGCTGGATTGGAGATCGGTACGCAATTTTGGCCATTGTAGCAAACTGTTAAAAAAATGACTGTTAAAAAAAAGTTGACAAGTGAGGGAGGAATAAAAAAATAAAAAAAGTATTATGTCTACTGACAGCACTGTTTATTAAACATACAGTATTCAATGTTTTTAGTGCAGCACCCTTTTTTTTTTACCCTTTTACATTTTAAAATGTAATTTATTCCAGTGACATAAAGCTGAATTGTCAGCATCATTACTCCACTCTTCAGTGTCACATGATCCTTCAGAAATCATTCTAATATGATGATTCTAGTCAATGAAAACAGTTGTGCTGTTGTTTTGTGGCACCTTTTTTCAGGACTATTTTTACTTGGAGCAATCTTTTGTAACATTATAAATCCCTTTACTCCCACTTTTGATTAATTTATTGTCTCTTGCTGAATGAAATGTATTGGTTACATAAAAAAAAAATCTTACCCCAAATGTTTGAACATATGCATGTTAATAAATAACTGAATTTAATAAATAAATAAAACAGCAATCGCTTCAGGCAAATTTTTATGAATATAGCACAGTCTGCAATACTAATATTTGCAATTAAGAGAATTATTATGGTGCTATAAACCAGCTTGATTAAACTAAATTGCATGTGATTAGTGATTAAAACACATTTTTGCTATGAAATATCATTCCCAATAGTAGAAGTGTACCAAGTGTTTGAGCAAATTCATCTCTGAAAGTTTTCATATGTTGCTGCTCCTTAAGTCTTTTCTTGGAGATTGTTGCGATGAAAACTAAAACTGAATTTGAAGCTGACCATTTGCATAACCTCTACCTCTTTCTCGCTCTGTATTCAGCTGTGAGGTGCGCTGTCCTAACGGCACCTATGGAGAAAACTGTGAAAAAGACTGCAGCCATTGTTTTAACGGAGACTGTCATTTTGCAACAGGAGAGTGTCTCTGTGACCCTGGCTTCTATGGGACATAGTAAGTCACATCTGAGTCATGCACAAATGAAACTCATCTTGTCTGTTTTCATTAACCACTGAGTCATCCTAAGAGTCATCCTAAATTGTTTAAAGAAACTGCATTAGCTGCATTAATTTTAAATCAACATCTTTATAGATTTAGATGTCTGTTTATTTCTAAATACAGTTTTTAAAAAAAGTATTAGGTACATTTAAATAAAAATCCTACTGACCTCAAACTTTTGAATGATAGTGAAAAATTAAATAAACAAATATAAATTCAGCTTTCACATCTAAAATGGCCAACAGTGATATCTGAACTCTTAACTGCAAGTTAGTTTATTTCACATCTGTTGAGTAAGGCCAATCTAAAAATGAAACACAATTGCAAACTATTCCAACTAAACTTGAACCATATCATACCTTTATTTTCGGTTTATGAAAGAGGATCAGAGATCACACTGAAATAGATTTCATTGTTACTTAAAACTTTTAATCTCAGAAAGACACTTTAAAATGTTTTGTCAGTTTCAGTTTAGAGTCTTTAAATGATATCTGTTCCTGTTTCATTCATTACAAATGCTAAATTCCTCTTGCCCGTTCTTCCATTTCCAATATCAACATAATTGCCTTTAATTCCCCAAGCTGCCTTGTTTCATTTTCACTGGAAACTCCTGTTGCTATGTGCACACAATGCTTGTATTGATTTCCATCAGTGTTGTTAATGTGCTCTTTGTATTCCTCTTCATTTTAGCTGCAACCTGACCTGTGAGTTTGGTCAGTTCGGAGTGAACTGTGCCCAGGTCTGTCCATGTCATGACAAGAACTGCAACCCAGTGTCAGGAGCCTGCAACCTATGTAAGAAACCCTTCCTGCCTCTCTTTGGGAAAAGCAAATGTAATTTCCTGAGCTTTCTGTTATGTCATTTTGTATGGAGACACAGAAGAACTCCTAAAGTGTTGAGACATAGTTGTGGGGTCCAGCATCAGTCATATTTTCCATTACGTTAAGGGGGGGGGGAGGCAGTGGGAGGGGGGGGTTGCCAGTTGATGCCAAAGTCAACTTAAGATTCAACCTTTTGACTCTCAACATATTTGCGAGCACGTCAGTTACTAAAGGTGGAACGAGATGTTTTTAGATAAAGCAAATGCAGCATGACATCACGTCATGATCATTATACACATTATAAATTGTATAACAGCCACCCTGATTTTTCCAGGCTAAACTGTTTTTGTCAGTGGTGTGCAAAATGGGTATTTTCCCCCCAAAGATGCAAAGTTCCATACAGGACAAAAAAAAAAAAAAAGTACCACTAAATTAGTTCACAATATCAGTTTCAAAACTATTAATGGTGTTTTGCTTACCATTAAAATATGTAAATATCCTTAAAATAGAAGACTTATTTTTTGGAGTATACATCTTTACCTAACGCCTTTATATATAATGCATTATAATGCATGTAAACAAAAATATTAGAATATTATTTAAGAATAATTTTCAGGTGTTTTAATACATTATACTTTTTACTTAATGAAAAAATTAAGTTTCAGAATGTTTGTAACTGTTGAGGTCATTACAAGGGTGTATTACAAGGCATAACTAACGCATAAAAACTCCTTTTGGAATGCATTTTATTTAAAGTCTTTGTTATGGTCATGATCTGTTTTGGTTTATTTTTTTGTGATTCCCTTTCTCCTGCCTTGTTTATTTCTATGCTTTTTGATTAATTTGCTCATTAGTAATTTAGTAAACTCCCTCCACCTGTTTTCCCCTGGTCAGCTGCCTTATTTAAAGTTTTCTTCCTGTTTGGTATTTTGTCCGTTGTAGTTAATGTTTGTTCATTGATGTAATGTGGATTTATTTATTTATTTATTTATTTTAATTAAAATACTTATTTTGTTGATCTCCTTCATCCAACTCCTAAAAATCGACAAGTACTTTTTGTCTTGTTTATGCTCAACACCATACAAAAATATTTGCCTTTGGGGTAAGAAAAATACATTTACTTCCAAGAGATATTCTCTGAAAACAAGTCTGATTGTCCTATAAATTGATCTTATTTTATCAATGTTAATATATATTTTTTTACAGAAACATGCTGTTTACCTAAACATCTGAATATTCAGTTACATTACAGTTACATATTACATTTATTCCTGGGTTAAGGAATGAGGTTAAAATCATTTGTTTTTCTTCAAAAATTTCTGAGAAACTTGTGCAGGAAAATAAAAACACAGTTGCTATTGGTAACAGTTCCTCACTATGTAGGTCACTGCCGTAGACAGCAGCAGTTTAACATGGCGCCCCTGATGGTGTTTCCAGAGTGGTCTCTTATTTTTACGGCTCTTTTTTTGGCTCTTTTCCTGCCTGCTCATCGAGTTAGTGAGAGCCGAGGTTGTTTCACACAGCTGAGAGAAATACTACAGGAAGAGAGCAAGAGAGAGAGAGACTGTAATGAGGAAAGGTGTGGGTCAGCAGAGGTTTCACAGGGACCTGAGTGAAGGCAGTAATGTCACCATGGCCGACCTAAATGAGGCCTTCCTCGAACGCAGCTGTGCTGTGACAGAATCTACAGCACAAATCAAAGAGTCAAATGGGTTGTCGTCAGTTGTTATTCTTTAACTATTTTCAGTTGGTTTTTAGAAGCAGATGTTTGCACAAGGAATATTATGAGAGGGATATTTGGGTTCTGTTGAAAACAATTTCTGTTTAACAAAAAGGAGTAGCTCACCCAAAACTGAATGGAGTGAAATTTGCTGAAAATGTATTCTCCCTCAGGCCATACAAAATGTAGATGAGTTTCAGAAAAGACTGAAGAAATTTAGCATTTGATCACTTGCTCACCAATGATCCTTCAATCTTGAAGTGAATGGGTGCCATCAGAATAAGAGTCCAAACAGTTGATAAAAACATCATAGTAATCCATGAGTAATCTCCAGTCCATCAATTGGCGTCTTGTGAAGAGAAAGACTGTCCCTCTGGAACAAATTTATTAATGTTTTTAACTCCAAGCATCTATCCTTAAAGAGGTCATATGACGTTGCTAAAAAGAACATTGTTTTGTGTATTTGGTGTAATGCGATGTGATTATATGGTTTAAGGTTCAGAAAACACATTGTTTTCCATATAATGTGCATCATTGTTTCTCCTCTATGCCCCGACTTTCTGAAACACATTGATTTTTACAAAGCTCATCGTTCTAAAAAAAGCGAGGTGTGCTGTGATTGGCCAGCTATCCTGTGCATTGTGATTAACTGAATGCCTCAAGCGTGTGACAGAAATGTTACACCACTTAACAAACTGTCGTGCTGTCTCCTGGCAGGACGTAGTCTCAGCTTTAGACATCACGCCCACGGATCGTTGGCTAAACGCCTGATGCATATGGTACGCAAACGTGGAAACACTTCAGGAGTGTCAAAGTCATCATCGGATTGGTTGAATTCTACAGGATTTCCAGGAGACGTTTGTGTCGCGTTCTTTAATGTTCTGCCTGGAAACAAAGATGCTGTGACGCCCTCACGAAATAAGAAAACTGTTGTGTCGACAACTGTGATAATGAGTACTTATCATGTTCTAAACACTGGAGTTTCATAAGAATGTGAAATAGTTAAAGTTTGTGGCATAGAATCTTTCAAATACATCTGCGAGTTTTTCACACCGGTCTGTTATTGTGGCAACATTTCCACACCCTGAAACTTGATGCTGAATGAAACAAACTGTGATTGGTTGTTTGACATGTTGGTCAAATGGCCTCACTGTCGGGCCTTGGCCAATGAAGCGGTCATGAATTCCAAACCTTCAGCGGTCAGTCTGAAGGTCTGGCTATATGAGACTAAGTCCAGCTGCTCTGCTCATGCACATCCCATAATCGGTTCTCTTTAGCATTTCATTCAATGTATTGTTAGGAGTAAAGGCTGATTTATACTTCTGTGTCGAACCTACCCCAAAGCCTATGCATAGACGCACATCATAAACCGTGGCCTACAACATAGCCTGACGAGCATCTCTCCAAAAATCAAACAGTGTGTCAATTCTACGCGGACCGCCAGCACTGTGATTCACTTCCTCCACGTGTACTTGAGTTTTGTGTGTTTATGTGCACTTTAATATATTTTAATGTTAACACGTTCTTATACAAACGAAGCAAAGTGTCTTTTCATTTATTATACTACATAGCATTATACATCAGTAGTTGTCCGCGACAAACAGTGTTGATCTGCCATTATACAAGTCCTTGTGGAGATTGAAAGAATACCATCTTCTCCTGTTCCGTTGTTGTCTCCTTTTTGTAGTTTTAAATATTGATTTAATGATTTGATATTTATTTGCTGCCATCACTGCTATAATGTTTCTACAACTAGCCACTTCTTCTTTGGCTTTTGCCATGGATTTGGGTTATACAAGCAGCATGCCTATGGACACTGCATGCTAGTGTTCTGCAAGTGTACTGCACGTAGATCCGGACAACGACGCATAAAGTATAAATGAAAACTGAAGCATAGCCGTGTAAAAGGGTATGGCATAGGTCCAATGCAGAAATATAAATCAGTCTTTACGGAATAACTCGAGATATTGATTTATTTTGTGTCAGAGGGAGTGTCATACATATTTATAAACCAAATAACTTAAGTAATTTACTGGAAATGTGAACAGTTTCAAACGATAAACGAGATATAACAAGCCTACTCTACACTGCTCAAAACTCGCGTTTGAATCATCATTGGCAAATTATTTAAATATAAAAAATGTAATGTTACTTATAGGTTGTAAGTCAGAAGCTCCACAAAGTAAAAGTTATGCCTTCTTTCTTTGCATGAACATTTGGGCGATGTTATGCAAATCTTCCCTCATCGTGACATACGAAGACACGTGGGGGGAGTGTTAGAACGAGCCGTTTTAGGAGGGTGTGGTTGACTCAACTTTTAGAAGGAATATTTCTTAAGATTTCAGACGTTAGTCTTTGCAACTTTACAGATCTTCTTTATGCACCAAGAGCTTGTAACACTCCAAAGAGAAAGAAAAGAAAAAAGAAAAATAGTAGTCTATTGCCTGTTGTTGTTATTATCATTTAGGGGGGCTTAGGAACATTTTGGGGTGGCTTAAGCCCCCCTAAAATAGGCTTAATGACGTCCCTGGTCTAATCTAAATCAGGAGAGAAATATGCACAGATCAAGCACTGTTTACAAGTAAAAGAAGTTGTAAACAAATACATGAATATTGATGTGAGAGGACAAGAGAGGATGGAATTTTGCATTGGGGAATGATATTATGGATTACGGACTCGTATTTTGGCCAGAAGAGACTAAAGTTAAAACATCTTGATGTATTTGTTTCTTATAACACTGAGCTTGATAGACCGATAGACTCATTCTGATGGCACCCATTCACTGCCAAGGATCCATGGGTGAATATAAGTGGTGTAATGCTAGATTTACCCAAATCTGTTCTGAAGAACTGATGAACAAACTCATTCACATCTTGGTTGACCTGAGGTTGAGTAAATGTACTGCAAATTAGAATTTTTTGGTGAAACTATTCCTTTAAAATTTAAGTACAAATCGTATACGGCCTGCTGCATGTGTTTCACTTCTGGACATTTTTGAAGTTGCAAAAAATATAAAAAATTGCATAACATTATCGATGCACCATATTTTTCGTCTGGATCATCCAAGGCCAGTAATTATTTCAGCATGTATTACTGAGCTAATAACGATGGACGATCCAGACAAAAAAAAAAAACGGTGAATCCAACAGCTGAAATTCTTTATTCTCACCAGTGCCAAATTAAGTATCCCAACATTGTTATTGTTTATGAATGAAAGAGCCAAATAGCCACTCTTTATGCTCCAGTGATAATGCCTGTTGGCAACAGATGCAAAGAAGCCACTGGCAGACGTCCTGCATCTCACAGGACACAACTGCTAGCTATTAAACTCCTGAACTTGTGTAGTAACGCAAGGATATTCAATTCATTTCGGCAGAGTGTTCTTTAAGTTCAAGGAAATGTAAAACCTGTTTAATCTAACATTTGCAATGATGCAACATGAAATTATTCTGTGTACCAATTTGAAATTACTACACAGCTCTTGACTTTGACTGGTCAATTGCGGCATTCTGCAGGGTACTTATAAGGATCATTAACTTTCATGCTGTGTAAACTTAAGCATTACTGCATTAAAAAGACTAAAAGTGTTTATTTCTTTTTAAAAATCCATAAGATTTGTTCCGCAGTCAAAATAAACTACTTTTTGCATGAATGGAAATGTTTAACTCCTGTAAATATTTCCTTAGCGGGCCAAATTCAACCTTTTTAAAGCTGTGAAACGCCATGTGCAATAATGTAACATGAAACTTTTTCTTAGTTTGAATTTCAAATTCAGTGTTTTCAATTGCTTTTCAGACTTTGAGCATTTAAAATAATGGTTTCACCTGTTGTTCTGCACAACAACAGTCTCCTACTACAGCCATGTTTCCATCAGGGAAGTTTTGAGGTAGATTGGCAAACTCTTTCTGTCTGTCTTTCTCTCAGATCCTAATCAGCGGATGGGAGTAATAGCTGCGGGAACGCTGGTGACATTCCTGCTGGTGGTTCTTCTCTCTCTGCTGTGCTGCTGCTTCCTCTGTAGCAACAAAGACAACCGCAAGTAAGGACAAATCAACACTAGTTTCACAATCCAGTTCTTAGGAAGTCCCAGCCTTCTGTATAAAAAGTTTAAAATACTTTCTCCATTTGAGGTTTAATATTGCAAGACAACATTAGAAGTTTATTTACAGATTTTAGTAAATTTAACCATTTAGCCAGGCCTCATTCATGAAACTTTCACAAATATGAGTCATTTGCACATAAAATGGACTTTCACAACTTTACGAAATAATTCGCAAATACTGTGTAAACCTCAGATTTGATAGGTAAACGTGTATGTCAATGAATTTGTTGAGTGTATTGATGACAAAATTTGGCTTAACCAGTTGAGTAAGTTTGAGGCAGAACTACTTTGAGAAAAAAAAAAAAAAACTTACATCACTTTTAAATAAAAAAGAAAAAGATTTGAGCATGTCAGATATTCCACTTCCCCAATTAAATAATCAGAAATACTAGTTTAAACTCAAATGCAATACCATTAAAAAGTTTTGGACTTGCTCACCACGGCTGCATTTATCTGATTAAAAATGCAGCAAATTTCTCTTGTAGTATAAAACTAAATGTAATTTATTCATGTGATGCTAAGCTGAATTTCCAGAATTATTATTCCAGTCTTTTCTTGTTTTTAGCTAAGTTGAAAGAGTTGTACTGTTCTTTATTATAAAACAGTTTAAAACAACTTCTCTAAAGTGGTTCTGCTCAAACTGTACAAACAGTTTTTGAACACAGCTGTATTTGGTGCTGTAAAACCATACTGACAGCTATGTTCTGCATTGACAGTGTGAACGTGGCCCTTGTGTCTCCCTCAAATGCACTCTGTTCTTACACCCCTGGCAAAAATCATCTTTTAACAAAGCCTGTCATCAGAATTGTTCACAGTTCGCTGAAGTGAAAGCCTCTTCTGTTCTCCGCAGTCAGTCGGGAAAACTCAAGACTCTCGTGTTCTAGAAAATCACAGTCGGCTGTTTTCTTAAACTTTCCACCTTTTCTCAATGGCTGGAAAACTAAAGAACGTATAACCAACTGAGCTTAGATTTCCTCAGTTTGCCCGTGAGGCAAATTAATCCCTCCATTTCTTTTTCATTTGAGCATCATATCTACAATCTCCATGCAGTTTATGCTAGAAGGCAATCAATCTACAATAACACCAATCTACAATATGCAATCCATTTCTAGTCAGTGTAATGTTGGTCTAACGTCACTCTTCTCCTTTAGCCCTGACCAGGAAAACTCCACCAACAGCAAGAAGGCCAAAATAATCCTCTGCGGTGGATTCAGTCGAATCAGCACCAAACTCCCCAGAATCCCTCTGAGGAGACAGAAACTACCCAAAGTTGTTGGTATGTCTTCGTTTTCCATCATCTGAAATTACATATGGTTTAGGTCAATGTGTCATGAGTAAACAGATCCATGCAACAGACGAAATAAGATGTTAGCTCTTAATAAGATGTGCCTGATGTTTAGATTCCAGTGATTTAACAAAAACAGCATGTTTAGCAAGTATGATTTTTGTGTTAAAAGTGTATTTTGATGCACATTTCCGAGCCTAAACAGACAGAGTAATTTTTACATGTTGGCAAAATAAACTTTTAGGTAAACCTTTATTTTTTTATTAATTGTTGGATGCATTCTGGATCAGCTAAAGGGAGTGCAACTGAAGTATGCAAGCCTCAAGTGACATTTTTTTACATTCAGTTTAACACTTTTTTAACACAACACATCTAATAAAAAAAAAAAAAAAAAAAAATTGGTCCATTGATAAAACCATTGAGCTGCCATGCAATGTCAGGACACATTGCAAGTCTGTGTCATGTATGAACTCCCCTAAAGGAATAGTTCACCTAAAAATGAAAATGAAGTCATCATTTATTCACCCTGGAGGTGTTCTCATGCTCTATGCCATAAGAAGAAATTTTAAGAAAGGTGACGTTCATGCATATTCATGTAATGGCAGTAAATAGCAACCAGCATCAAGGTTTTTTTTTTTCTTTTTCTTTTTTATTAATAAAAAATAGCATAAAATACAGGTGCATCTCAAAAAATTGTAATGTTGTGGAAAAGTTCATTTATTTCATTAATTGTGAAATTGTGAAATTGTGTATTAAGGGGGGGGGGGGGGGGGGGGGCGGGGGGTGAAATGCTATTTCATGCATACTGAGTTTTTTACACTGTTAAAGAGTTGGATTCCCATGCTAAACATGGACAAAGTTTCAAAAATTAAGTTGTACGTTTGAAGGAGTATTTTTGTTCCCAAAATACTCCTTCCGGATTGTCACAAGTTTCGGAAAGTTTTTTTTCGACTATGGCTCTGTGTGATGTTAGATGGAGCGGAATTTCCTTATATGGGTCCTAGGGCACATCTGCCGGAAGAGCACGCGCTCCCGTATAGCAGAGCACTAAGAGCACAAAAGACATTCACTGATCAGAGCGAGAGTGTCACGAAAATCACAAAAGAAGTGTGTTTTTGGTTGCCAGGGCAAGACAACCCTGCACAGATTACCAAAAAAAAAAAAAAAACAGAATTAAGGGACCAGTGGATGGAGTTTATTTTTACAGAGCATCAACGGATTTGTGCAAGTGTTTTTGTTTGTTCCCTGCATGTCGAAGATGCTTGTTTTACAAACAAGGCCCAGTTTAACGACGGATTTGCGTATCGTTTATTTCTTAAGGATGATGCAATCCCAACGAAAAAGGGTCACGATCGTGTGTTGGGACCGCAGGCGGTGAGTAAATCTGCTTCAAATATCTCTGCCTCCTTGTTAGTGTGTCCCCTCCCATGCCGGAGACCCTGGTTCGAGCCCCGCTCGGAGCGAGTCGTTGCTGCTGCTGCTCTCGTTCAGTTTCAGCCTCGGGATCTGATTCTGGATCATAAATAAACGGCTGAATCTGACTGTAACCATGGTTTGTTTTGGATGATGTTTTTTCCCTCACAATAATGTCACAGCTTCCAAATGCTCTCAACGCAAAAGCCTACTGGCGCTCGTGATTCTTTAGCTCCGCCCACACGTCACGCCTCCAGTCGGTCGTGTTTTTTCCGGGAAAAATCGGTACAGACTATCTTTCTCTTATGAATATAATAAAACTAAAGACTTTTTGGAGTTATGAAGGATGCAGTACTACTCTATAGGTACTCAAGATTAACAGGATATTGAGTGAAAACGAGCTTTTCACCCCCCCCCCCCCTTTAAATAAATTCAATGCACACAGACTGAAGTAGTTTAAGTATTTGGTTATTTTAATTGTGGTGATTTTGGCTCACATTTAACAACAACACACTATCTCAACAAATTAGAATACTTCATAAGACCAATAAAAAAAAATTGTTAATTGTTGGCCTTCTGGAATGTTAATTTACTGTACACGTACTCAAGTACTTGTTAGGGACTCCTTTTGCTTTAATTTCTACCTCAATCCGGCGTGGCATGGAGGTGATCAGTTTGTGGCACTGCTGAGGTATGGAAGCCCAGGTTTCTTTGACAGTGGCCTTCAGCTCATCTGCATTTTTTGGTCTCTTGTTTCTCATTTTCCTCTTGACAATACCCCATAGATTCTCTCTGGGGTTTAGGTCTAGGTCTGGTGAGTTTGCTGGCCAATCAAGCACACCAACACCATGGTCATTTAACCAATTTTTGGTGCTTTTGGGAGTGTGGGCAGGTGCCAAATCCTGCTGGAAAATGAACTCAGCATCTTCAGAAAGCTGGTCAGCAGAAGGAAGCTTAAAGTGCTCCAAATTTCTTGGTAAACGGGTGCAGTGACTTTGGTTTTCAAAAAACACAATTGACCAACACCATCAGATGACATTGCATACAAAATCATCACAGACTGTGGAAACTTAACACTGGACTTCAAACAACTTGGGCTATGAGACTCTAGGAGCTTGGTTTCCAAATGAAATACAAAACTTCAAAACTCTCATCTGAAAAGAAGACTTTGGACCACAGGGCAACAGTCCAGTTCTTCTTCTACTTAGCCCAGGTAAAACGCATCTGACGTGGCTCTGGAAGCCTTGACCCCAGCTTCAGTCCATTCCTTGTGAAGTTCACTCAAATTCTTAAATCAATTTTGCTTAACAATCCTCACAAGGCTGTGGTTCTTTCGGATGGTTGTGCATCTTTTTTTTCCACACTTTTTCCTTCCATTCAACCTTCTGTTAACATGCTTGGATACAGCACTCTATGAACAGCCAGCTTCTCTGGCAATGAATGTTTGTGTCTTACCCTCCTTGTGAAGGGTGTCTTGATGTCAATGATTGTCTTCTGGACAACAGTCAGATCAGCAGTCTTCCTCATGATTGTGTAGCCTAGTGAACCAAACTGAGAGATCATTTTCAAGGCTCAGGAAACCTTTGCAGGTATTTTGAGTTGATTAGCTGATTGGCATGTCACCATATTCTAAATTGTTGAGATAGTGAATTGGTGGGTTTTTGTTAAATGTGAGCCAAAATCATCACAATTAAAATAACCAAAGACTTAAGCTACTTCAGTCTGTGTGAACAAGTTTCACAATTTGAGTTGAATTACTGACATAAACTTTTCCACAACATTCTAATTTATTGAGATGCACCTGTAATGCCAAAGTATCTGCATACTTTGTCCACTGTTGAATATATTTGGTTGTCTGATGACAGAATGATAGTTCTGTTGGCACCTTTAAAAAAAAAAAAAAATGATGTGTGGTTTTTGTTCTTGTCTTGGCTGCATTAAAGGGTTAGTTCGTCCAAAAATGAAAATTATGTCATTTAATAACTCACCCTTATGCTGTTCCAAACATGTAAGGCCTCCTTTTATCCTCGGAACACAGTTTAAGATATTTTAGATTTAGTCCGAGAGCTCTCAATCCCTCCATTGAAGCTGTGTACGGTATACTGTCCATGTCCAGAAAGGTAAGAAAAACATCATCAAAGTAGTCCATGTGACATCAGAGGGTCCGTTGGAATTTTTTGAAGCATTGAAAATACATTTTGGACCAAAAATAGCAAAAGCGACGACTTTATTCAGCATGGTCTTCTCTTCCGTCTCTGTGTGAGAAGGAGTTCAAATCAAAGCAGCTGGATTTCCGGTTCGTGAACGAATCATTAAGTTCACCGAATCGAACTGAATCATTTTAAACGGTTCGCATCTCTAATACGCATTAATCCACAAATGACTTAAGCTGTTAACTTTTTTAATGTGGCTGACACTCCCTCTGAGTTCAAACAAACCAATATCCCGGAGTAATTCATGTACTCAAACAGTACATTGACTGAACTGCTGTGATGAACACCGAGCCGAGCCAGATAACGAACAATAGACTGACTCGTTCACGAGTGAAGAACCGGTTGCATCGGTGTTCGGATCACCAGTAGTTCTTTCGGACAGTTCAACCGGTTGAAGAAAACGGTTCACCAGTTCTTTTGCGCTAGACGTAATGGCGTCATTGGCGATGATTGCCCTTGATTCAAGCCTTCGGTTTATCCGCACCCATAACACTAGCACAGAATCAGTTCAGAATCAATCACCAAAAGAATCAGTTCAGTTCAGACGCTCTGTGTGTCGGTCTGCTTCACGCTGAATCACACATGCGCAGTATCATCAACTCCTCGGTTCACGAATCGGACACGTCTGACAGAAACGGTTATTCACTCGAGAACGAGTCAGTCTATTGTTCGTTATCTGGCTCGGCTCGGTGTTCATCACAACAGTTCAGTCAATGTACAGTTTGAGTACATGAATTACTCCGGGATATTGGTTTGTTTGAACTCAGAGGGAGTGTCAGCCACATTAAAAAAGTTAACAGCTTAAGTCATTTGTGGATTAATGCGTATTAGAGATGCGAACCGTTTAAAATGATTCAGTTCGATTCGGTGAACTTAATGATTCGTTCACGAACCGGAAATCCAGCTGCTTTGATTTGAACTCCTTCTCACACAGAGACGGAAGAGAAGACAATGCTGAATAAAGTCGTCGCTTTTGCTATTTTTGGTCCAAAATGTATTTTCAATGCTTCAAAAAATTCCAACGGACCCTCTGATGTCACATGGACTACTTTGATGATGTTTTTCTTACCTTTCTGGACATGGACAGTTTTTTTTTGTTTTGTTTTGTTTTTTTGTTTTTTTTAATGCATATGCTAGCATATGTAGCCAAATGAGTAGCATACATGTGTGTAGTCGGTCGACAAGTGCTGAAGAAAAATTAATCTTAGTCCAATGTCTGCTTTATTTTAGTTATGACTTATAAAAATGATTTTTTACTCTTTTTAACTAAAGTTACCACTGTCTCATAACCCTCTCTCACAAGTACTTGTCCGTGCAGGCATCTGCTGTTGTTCCATCTCTTTAGTTTCGATTGAGTCAGTGTTGCCACCTTGTGGAACAACTGATTAGTGCAAAATGAAGTCAATAGCCATGTGCACATATGCTTCATCACACAGAAAATGCTTTTGGACTCTCAAGATGTGTTTTTGCTTTTGAGGACATGTACATCGTTAAAACAAAATTTACAATATTGTCATAAACTATAAATATAGCAAACCCCTTAGCACTCCGCATTGACCCAAACAAAGTCTTTAGGGTTTAATCTGAATGGAATGCTTTGGGTGCGCGTTATATTTCCCTTGGCTCCTTGTGAAGCTTTGAGTCCTTATTAATCTGTACCCAAACAGACATTTGTTTTCGTATTCCCAGCATTTCATTCCTCATTTCCCTATTTCTTGTTAAAACAGACGGCTGGGAGCTAACTGTTCCCCAATCAAAGACTCCTCTGTTTTGCCAGGATGGAACCCGTGTGTGGAGTTCTTGTGGTTGGGGAACTGTATTAGCTGCGGCTGCCAGGAGAGGTTTTAGAAAGAATATTAAAGTGGCCATGAAAGCATATTATACATTTTCAAGGCAGTTTTGTTTGTGATATTCATTTTGGACTTCATCTCAGAGAGCAGATTGCAAAAGGCATGGCATACTTGAGTTAACACCACCAGCACAGTAAAGAAAGTGTGTTGGGCTTTTTAAATAAAGAAAAAAGTGGGTTAGTTTTGCTGTGGTGTTTTACAGCTGTTTTGCTTTAGCATGCACAAATAAAAGAGGTCAAACCTACGCCACCAACTCACATGATTTCCACAACTGAATGATTCACTTTTAAGGGAAAGCTCACACAAAAATAAAAACTCAGTCATCATTTGCTCACCGTCAACTTGTTCCAAACTTGTGGAAAACAACTCACAATTTTAACAAAATGCAAAAGCTGCTCTTTTTCATACTTGGGGCTGTCAAGTTCCCAAAACAGAAAAAATAAAAAGGATTATAACATTTTCCCCTGAGCAGATGTATTTCCATTTCAAGCCTTCTGAAGTCACACATTACATTTGTGGGGAACAAACCATTTTTTTCAAGTACTCAAATATCATATACACGTATATACACATATACGAAGTTGATCAACCAGATAAACTTGGTTGATATAAAAATGAATGATATCAAATAAGGTGTCATTTTTTAAAAAGAAAAGACACAAGAGAATGAGATTTAAGAGCTACAGTTGAGATTTACATCCTCTGGTCACTTTGTGCTTTTGTTTTATGGAATAAAAGCAGTCTGAATATAAGGATAAAATATTATTTGGCTGCGGAGTATGTAAAGGATGATAATTGTATTTTCAGTGTACTACTTTACTTTACTTACTTAATTTAGCTTACAATTGAATATATCTGAAATATCATTGCATATAAAATTCTATATTTACAGTATATAAAAATGATAATAAAAAAACACAAGATTTAAGTTATATATTTTACAGTGTAAGATGTTAAAGACAAACAAAAACATTGTTGGGTTTTAAATGATAAAAGAATAGATAATCAGTTGAAAATGAAAGATATTTTGACAGTAACGTGTACATGTGGTTAATCTGCTAAGATCTTGAGAAGAAATGACTTCATAAATCCACTATAAAACCCTAAAACACCAGCTGACTAAAAGCCTTTGAGCAAAATTAAGAAAAATTAAAAAATAAAATCAGATAAAAGCCTCTCACAATGTGAACTAAGTCTCCAAAAGAGCCACTTGGATCATCCCCAAACAAAAATTAACAGTTACAATAAAGTGAACGAGAGCTGAATGGTGATTTTACGAAGAACAAGGATGCCACAGTTTTAATTAAAACACACAATACCCCAGTGTATGGGTAACAGGCGGTCACGGGTGAGCTTTATTTAGTTATTTAATGACCGAGAGAAAGCCCAGGGCCATGCTGATCTCCAAGAGACACGTGCTTCCATGCTATTTACCACATTACATAAGTTAAAAATCACTGCCATCAGAACAGAGTAGAGAAAAATGCTCTGTAAAACAATAATGTCACTGTTGGTAAGGGGTGCGTGTGGCCTGCAGATTGTTTAAAAAAAAACCTGGACAGACAACAAAGAATAAGCAAGTAGTAAAATGCAATAAGAAGATGGCACTTTAGCTGAAGAGATATGCTCTCGAACACAAACCGGCCCTTTCATCCTCAGACTTTATGAGAAAACTTAGTGAGAATGTCTTTCATCTGACAAATCAAAAAGTGTTAAATGATTTCAGGGACTGCAAAAATCAAAGAAAAACGTTTCTTTTCACGCTCACTCTTGATCGGTCAACAACTGGGGTTCGCGATAACATATGGGAGGAAGAACTGCAAGCAAACGCAGATGTAACGTTTACCCCATTCTCTTCCCAACCCCCTCCAACTCTTCACTTAATGGGAGGAGCTGGATGAAAATATCGCTCTCTGTTTCCCTCTTTTTCTTCTTCCTCCTTTTCCTGTTGCAAGCCAGCGGTTCTGCTATCCTCATTGGCCAACTGCAGCAGTGAGGTCTGCTATTTTTCCCTTTCTTTTCTTCCCCCACTTTTTTTTTTTTTTTTTTGTAACTCTACCCTCAAAGGAGAGCGAGCAGGGGGCTGGGGGGTTTTCAGACAGGAAGTTACCAAATTTACCACAGTGTGCTTTTAGAGCCCTTTTACTACAGCTGGTAATGTTAGATTTAGAAAAAGAAAAAAAGAAAAAAAGAAAAAAATGTTTACCCTTTCATCTCCTTGTGACCTACATTCGGTCTTCCCATAATTCAGATGAATAGTTTAGGAGAAACATTTCTACAGTCAATCTGTTTTGAATAAAACAGCCATATTTGAATGATCCTCACAAGACCTGTCAAGAGCACGTTCAAGAACACACACAAAATATAATAAAAAAAAATCTCAAAATAAACATAGCATGTTTTAGGCCCATCACAATAAACCACAAAATTCCCACTACCATATTGTCAGATATTTAAATTATATTATATAAAATAAAACATATAATTATAATAAATATCATATATATTACTGTATATTAATGTATATGTTCATGTGTGTTTTATAAACATTTTATATACAATTTTTTCGAATATACATTATACTTGTAATATATACACATTTATTTTAAATAAACCATAAACTAATAATAAATTAACTGAAATTACGTTTTACTTCTATATCATACTAGCTTAATTTAGGATCATGTTCTCACATATTTTAGACAAATAAAACCCTGTAAAGAATGAGCCATGGACAATGTTCCTGTGCTCAGTTCTTGATGTACATTTCTCTTAGTCCAAGTCTATAAACATGTTTCTGGAGAGGCGTCAGAGAGACAGGCCACCTGCTGCCCCTACACCAGAGTACTTTCTGCAGCTGTGGGGACTTGTGCAGCTGGGATGTCCCAGTAATGTTCTTTTGTTCAAGGCCTGTAGAGCACAGGGTGGGCAGCCAGACCAGCCAAGTCTCCGATGTCAGTAAATCACTCAGCAACTGCACTGAGTCTGTTTGCATGTATTCATTTCATGCCATTTCACAGTCCCACGGGGGCATCATGAATCTGCATGATCTGAATACTGGTGACATGAACAGCAGTACACAGAGAGGAGATATTCCTTTGACATTTCAGGAAAGTTCTTCCATCATCTACAGCTGTTTGGAAAAAAAGGATAAAGTATGGAATGTAAATTGTTTCACTGAAGGCAAAACTCCAAAAATGCGGTTTTATTTCTCTGTGGTTTTCACTGCTATGTGCTGCTGAAATGTTTATTTTTGCAAATTTACTTTTAAAGCTTTTTTCCACCCTGGGAGAGCGTTGGAAGAAGCCATTTGTGAGCTGATTGCAAAAGATAGCGTTTTTCTAGATCTAAAACACGTATGCAAAAACTCAACATGAAAGTTCACTTTGTTTCGGCCTTTGAGTTATTATTCACTTCATGAGTAAGCTAAACTAAACAGCCCATAGTTTGTCGAGAGCTGGAAATCTGTAAATCTGGTTGCTGGTAGTTTTAAATGTAAAAGCTACTAGTAATTGAAAACATATGATGAAACAACATTTAAAAATCAATTACTACTTATCCAACCGATGCATTTCAGAATTAATAAGCGTGAATATGGACGAGCATGTCTGATCCATCAGGATTTAATTGGATTGTTGAAAAATGTGTGTTATGAGCCATAATGGAGACAGATGGATGGAGGGGGAATGGCTGAACAACAAGGTCTTAATGATGTCACTTAAAAAGGAGAGTAGTTTCAGAGATGGATTAAGTATAAAAGTAGAAAATCTAGAAATGCAAAAGAAGCCCATTTTAAATGTATGCTGACTTGAAAGACATCTTCTGATCTAGCCTGGAATGCTTCACATGGCCAAATAGCCAAAAGAGCAGCATGAGAGAGGCGTAACCAGGCCAAGAAATTGTGGTTAGCATCTACTCTAGTTCATCCTGAAAGGAGATGTGAACAGCAGACCACAGGAATCCTGAGTTGACCATCTTTCCTAAGTCAGCATGAATGCATCATCACATATAAGTGGGCGGAAGGAAGCGGCCTCTTGAAAACCACTCTGACCTTCATTAGGACCAAAGTCACATGCAGGAGAACCGGGGAAAAAGTTACCGCTGTAGATTTGTAATCTTTTGTGTTTAGACAGCATTTTTAGTTCCTGATGAGCCATTGTTAAAAGAAACAAAAAGATTACAAAGAGGTGTTACATCTGAGTATTTTTACAAGCATATAGATTTGATTGATTTCTTTCCAAAATTGTAATGACTGTTCCAGGAGTTTAGGACACAGAATAAGACACATGGGAATTTGATAACTGTTTTATTTCCTATTTTGGTTGCTTTATTTTTATTTCAAGGCATTGTTAGATCCGAGTGCTTCTTATTATAACTACGCAAATATTTTATTTAAAAAAAAGTATCATAGCTATCAAACTATACCTTATGATTTTAAATCTGTATTTCACCAAGGAAAGGAAATAGTTACACTATTTACATTTTAAAAGGGGTAACCTTTACTGTAATCTGTAACATTTCCAAAGTAACCTTCCCAACACTTATATATATATATAATTAAAAATTAAAGGTAATTTATTACTGTTTATTTTAAATATTTATATTAATCTGCATATAAGTGTTTAATGTACTGAATTCGATCAAATATTATTGTACCTAATGTATTACACTGTAAATAATGTACAGTTTTGTTCTTTGGAAATGGAAGTGTTTTATTTATTTATGTATTTGTTCTTTGGAAATGGAAGTCAAAAAATTTAAGTACATCTGGAGGCATTACATGTTAAAAAATTGAAATTAGATTTTTTACTAAACAACATGGTCATGTTGGTCCATCAACACCAAACCAGCTCTAATTAGCAGTACTAACCCTAACCATAATCTATATTACCCCCATAAATTCCTAGCTCTTCAGATGATCTCTGATAATTCCACAAGTGTGCTTTGAAGTCCAGCATTTCACTCATGTGCTGTCAATGCTGGCTTTCATACAGATTATCCACGCTCCACTATTTGCCCCTGTGGGTCTCTAATGCAGACTGTAGACCATGACATCATCACATGTGTTTTCAAAGAGTCTTTGTGTGTTGTGTAACCCAGGGAGCCTACTTCAACTGATCTGACCTGACCTCTCTGTTTGTTTTCTCCTTGTCCAAACCCTTAGTCACCCACCACGATCCTGAGAACACCTTCAACAGTATTATCGAGCCGCCCTCCGTGGTGGACCAGCCTTGTCCATCATGGTCATCCCAGGAGTCCTTCTCTTCCTTTGAGACGAGCGAAGATGGGCCCGTTTACTGCATACCCCACGAAGGTGAGCAGGGACTAGTGCAGATAAGCCATCTGTTTGTGCAACATGGAAAACAGATGAGGGAGATAAGAAATCTCCAGACAATTTTATTAAATGACCCCATTCTGTGGTAAACGGTTGCCCTCTGGGTGCGTATATCACGTGCACTGAGAAAACACGAACAGTAAATGCTACAAATGGCCAGGTCAGTAGATGCAGCACTTTCAGGATGTGACTCAGGACTTTCTGCATAAACTGTTGTGTGGGAGATTGCTGGAGAATTGATAAAAGCATTTTAAGGAAAACGGTTTAATCTTAATGTGCAGTTTTGGTGTTTCATAAAGCATACAATATTCTTTAGGAGTCCTTACTTTATTCTGTGTCTATCTATCTATCTATCTATCTATCTATCTATCTATCTATCTATCTATCTATCTATCTATCTATCTATCTATCTATCTATCTATCTATCTATCTATCTATCTAAAAATATAAAGACAACAATTACCAAATAAGAGAATTCTTGCATAGTATATATATAAAAAAAACACTTTTGTATTTTATAAGGAGGCCTCGGAGAGGCTTTTATTAACAGAAAATGAAGTAAAAGAGGGAATAAAAGTGGCCAAAAGGGGACAGTGTCCAAAATAAACAGGGGATCTGGTGTCCTCATCATGCTGAGGGGTTCGTGTGGGTCGGGCAGTGTTAGTGGAGGAAGGGTCCAGGTAAGGGGCGGAGTCCAGAGGGCTGGAGGGGCGGCGGCTTCTTTTAGTGGCCGCAACCTTCTCGTTGGCCGCTGCGCTTGCAGGGATGAACAGCCCGGCATCTTGGCCCTTCGGCCGTGTAAACTGGTGTGGTTCTTTTCTGGACCACGGGTCCGGCAGCTCACATCTCTGGTGGCGCGGGAGTCCCTCAATGCACCCTTCCTGGACCCACCAGGACACCAGTGTGCATGCACGGGGAAAAGACCGGTCTCCCTAGGAGAAGTGCGTTGGGCTTTTAAACAGCAGCAGCGATGATGCTCCATTTCCTTCAGGTGTGCCTCATCACATGCCGCCAGCCCTGGCTCATCCAGCACCCCTCCTCTCACACACCCATTCCAGTTGGGAGCCTGGTGAAGGGCGGCAATTTAGGACGGGGTGCTGTTGATAATCATGGAGGAGGCAGCCGACTCGTCACATTCCCCCTCCCATCCCTGTCATCAGGACGACGCCCACACGGGAATGCTACCTTCCTCAACCAGGCTCCAAAATGGTCAGAGTGTGCAGGACGGGGATTCTCGCAGCACACCAGAAAAGGGACAGAGAAACCAGATTTTAGTCGACAGCCTCAACCAACCACAGGGAAAAATGACAATAACAGAGAAGTCACTTACCCCTTTTGTGGCTGGGAGGCTGTCTCCGTCGTTCGTCTGTCCCAGTCCGGGTTTTCGCGAACTTTTGCGAGCGAGAGAGAGTGATGTCACCAGGTGTTTCCCAACTGTGCTGCAGGTGTTTCTGTTGTCCTCGTCGTGCTGCGGGGTTCATGTGGGTCGGGCAGTGTTAGTGGAGGAAGGGTCCAGGAAGGGCCCTGACTTATCCAACGCCCCTCCTCTCTCACACACCCACTCCTGTCGGGAGCATGGTGAAAGGCGGCGATTTAGGACAGGGTGCCGATGATAATCAGGGAGGAGGCAGCTGACTCGTCACAAAGTGAAACAGAATAAGAGATTGCGTGAATGAGCTGTTTATTTGTCATTTGCATTTTAGAAACAATATCTCCATGTATTTTGTGTATTTTTTGCTATGCCATAGAACACAGAATAGGGATTTAAACAAATTAAATTAATTGGTTTAGTAGAGTAACTGATTTGTTTCTAAATGAATCAATGTTTTTGAATAAGTTGTTTTTGAGATGTTTAATAAGTAGAACTAAGACTTAACCAAGTCTTCTACTCACCCTTTACATTTACTCACTATTTCAGAGACTACGAATGAGAGCTGTGACAAGCGAAATTCTAGCGCTGCTCAAGAAACACCATCGACCCCCAGTGATGAGGATGCAGGAGAATACACATCCCTCAAAGACACAAGAGAAACTACAAAGCAGTACGTTAGTGATGGGAGTGAGCAGCCTCTCCTCAAGTCTTCAGACAGCGAGGGTTCCACCAGTGGTTCTGAGTCAACCATAGGAGCCGTTTACGCCCATGTTGCCCGCCTTTCCAAAAATTCCAAAGATGAGGAGGACAACGCCTCACCGGAGAAGACAAAAGAGAAGACAAAGCCTCGTCCTCCAGACCCTTCTACCAAACCAAAGGTGTCCTGGATCCACGGAACATCTGGAACCAACCAAACAGAGCAAAGCCAGTCTCCGTCATCACAAAAAGAGAAGAAGAAGAACAACTCAGAAAGTTCTGGAAAGGTTGATGAGAAGCAGAGGTCAAAGGATAAGTCCAGCAAGAACCGTGAAAAGCATCAGGACGGTATGAAAGCAGATGGACCCGGATCACCAAGCAAAAGTAAATCACACAAAGCTTCAGATACCATTGAGCACCTCAATGGAACATTCCAGAACGCCCTGAAGAAGATCGGAAACTTCCACTCAGACAAGAAAACAAACGAGACCAACAAAGATCCACCCAAGAGCCCAAAGATCATGCATCCACACATGAACTCTGAGGCCGCCACGCTACTCGCGGCTCAGCTGAAGGAAAAGACCCAAAGTCTTAACCGGAATGAGAGTCTCACGGTGGGCATCAAGCCCAACGGTGTGTCAACACCTCACGCCAACCGAGAGAAACCCACCCCACCTCAAAAGACCAAACGCTCTGCAACTGGGACCAACAAGCCCCTACTTCCCTGCTCCAACAACCTCCAGAAGATGGTGGCTCCAGTTTCAGACTCTACACCTGAACCTAAAAGCCCAGAAAAGCTTGGGGTTAATGGGACCAGAGTTGAAGGAGACGCCACACCAAAGAAAACGCCCATCAAAAAACCACCGAGGAAGAAAGGAAAGGAGGGAACACTGGAGACGGAAGGCAAAACCACTCCAAAGACAGCCATAATGCCACCTCAGACTGTCAAGTAGTTCTTTGATCACATTGGTGCGTCCATTTTTGAGAATATAAATCTGCAGTTTTTCTTTCATTAAACATTATAAAGGAATTGGATGGATTTTTTTTTTTTCTTTTTTAATGGACGAGCTGCTTATGGGATTTAATATTTTGATGGATTGTGGTTTTACTTAACTCTTTGAAGACCAGGAATTGAAAACAACGCAGTGGCTTGTGTACAGTATTAAAAAGGAAGGTTAAATGATTTTAATGTAATAAGCTCATCTTGTATGCTCTCAGTTTTACATATGCATCACTCCACGTTCAAAGAGAGATTTTCCGATATTATCGTACTTGTGTGATCAGCAGGGTTTTGTGTCTGAAAGGTTGTATTTAGCACTGCATTCATAGGTGTAAAGAATGAACCAAAGGTACTTTAAAGGTACAGAAGAATGATTCCAATATTCATTTTCTCTCAGGCTGTATCAGTATATTCAATACATTGTAAATGATGTCATGAAGGAAATTCTCTGCTTGGGTTTTAAGACATGTCATTTGATTCACTTTCATCAGTACTTCACTTTGTATCATGCTTTTTAAGCTTAAATGGTATTTCTTGCAAATCCACAGTGATGTCTTTTCTTGATGTTGAAGCTTAGCACTAGTTTTTCCTTTACCCACGAAGTACACACAATCGGTAATGCATTATTTTTTTCAGGCCAGATAAACACCCCATATAATGACAATTTAGTTTGTTTTCTTGGCTTTTCATGCTGTTTATTTGATATTATAGTTCTAAAAGTTCCGAAATAAGTACAGTTATATACAATCTTTCTCCTTTGCGATAGATCTTGTACACTGGGGAGTTTTCAAATTCTCATCCAAATAAAATTCAGTCCTTGCGGAACTTCCTGATGAAATAGGAAATACACAGGAAAAATAAATTACAATGTTTCAATCAGTTTTGAACTTGTTTTAAATCAGTTTTGAATCCGCACTTAAATAATTATTAAACCAAGTAATTATATTATGCTTTGCAAATCTCACATGCTTTTCTGTACATGTTTCTATAGTATAGCTACGACATTAGTATAGTGCTCACTGGCATTTTATGAAAACAAATTGCATACATTATATATACTGTACACATACACACAGCAGTTGCAACCTACGACTTTTACCATCAAATATTATTTGTCCTGCCATAGAAACAATGAAATGCTTTAACAATGCCAGTATAAAGCAACCTAAGAGTCCGATTAAAGGTTATTAAAGGAGTTTGCCTTGACTATACAGTTGCAGGAAGTTCAGTGCAACCAACAAAAATGTTTTCTGTGGCTAAAATGAAAACAAGAATGGCTCATGACTGCTGTGTGTTTATTTTTTTGAGCTTACTATCTTAAACACCCTAAAGCACCTTTAAATACTTTTTAGAATGACACCAACAGAAAGAATTAATGAAAAACTGGATGGTTATTTTTTAACGAAGAACCTATGGTTAAATGTTCAATCTGGGTCTGCGGTATTTTTAAGCAAGTTCACTGAAAGCTTTTCAGTTGTTTGTACAGTAACTGCTATTCCCATATTAGGTACCTTATATTTTTCTACATGCTAAGATATTTTGTAACACTATTTTTACCCTAATTTGTAAGCTGTGCTTATACAACTTATATCTTGCTTTTTTATGTTATATGTGTGTGTGTGTGTGTGTCAAATGAACTGGTTTTCAATTTTGATAACATTTTGTTTTAATTTTTTTATGTGCAAGGATCAGGTACATTTGGATGTTTAAATATCTTTCTCTTTGCTCTCAAAATATCTTTTTTCACATTTCTCTGTGGATGTTATTGTTTGGCTTTTTTATGAACGATAGACTGCATGATGCAGAGTTCAGTGAGAGATCGCTGTGAGATATCTATGCATGTTAGCCCATGTTTTGGTTTTGCCGTTCTGTTACTTGGAACCTATGACAAAAAACAACTTTTCATGTTTTTGCACAAATCCAGAACTTTACCATCCACGGTATATGACTTTATGGGAGTATGAATAGCAGATTTTGTTTTTCTACTCTGACTTTGGCATGAGCTTTGACTAAAGTTCAGCCTTAAAATATGGAGAATTATCAGTAACATGCATTATCTTCATTAATAGTGTCCTGATTTTTGCCTTTCTATGTTGATGTGTGGTTGTTCAGTTACTGTATTTGAAATAAAATCAAACCTGTAGCTCATGAATCTACAGGTATCAAATGGCTCTCCCTTTAACATTCAGTATAATTTAATATAATATGATATAATATAATGTTCAACTAAGACACAAAAGACAAGATTTTACATTGAGCCAATGAAAGATTATTCAATTGTATTTTTGCTTAAAATTTTAATAGTCCATTTTACAAAATAAGTCATTAAAAGTTAAAAGTCATTAAAAAGAATTGGCCCCTATACTAAAGTGTTACCAAAAAAAACAATAATGATTTTTATTGTTTAGACAAAGCAGCTCTCATTCATTTCAAGATGATCCAGGATGTCTCTAAATGACACTCTGCTTTCTCAGTTGTTTGTTTTTTTTTCTTCTTTTTTTTGTCTCTCCCATCCATTTTCACGTTTATACAGTAAATGATATTTTACAGTTTCCGCTGACTCCTGGCTGCCTCTGTGCTCTGAGCAGGGGATCATGGGGAGGTTTTTTTCCTCGCGGTAGCTGTTGTAACGGTGGTCATATGCTCATCAAACTCTAAAGGACCCAGTGGACTCAACTGGCGAGCTCCTCTACTGGCACAACAGCCTCTTTCATACAGGAACAGTTGGAAGTTTGTGCGATGGGGCCCTGGAGTTAAAGCATCATGCGCTGCGTATGTGCGCTCCATTTTTCCTGTCTTTTTTAAGAGAGAGAGAGGAGGGCTTGAAGAAAGCAGCCAAGGCTTCGTGGGCAAAATGCAACACAGGCAAGGAAGATCATGTGATCTGTAATTGAAACCAGAGATATTTAAGCAGACATACATACACGTGTGCACATTTCCCAAGTCATGGCACTGCTGACATCGAGCTTCTTTTATTCGTTTTCATTTCAGTATGTATGTGGCCTGTTTTTGGTGTATTTACATTTATTTCCATAACAGCTTCACCGGCTGTTACGCGGCAGATGTAGATTCAACTTGCAACCATATAGTATAATGAATAAATATAATTAAAACATTTTAGAAAATTCAACAAAGAAAAACAAAAGACAAGATTTTGTACATACAATTCTACAAAAGAAAATGTTTCTCATTGTATTTTATTAAATGTTTCAAATTCATCTTAGTCCATCTTACAAAATAAGTTCCTAAAAGTGGTGGATCTGGCAGTTTCCCTTGTGAATCTAAAAAAATTCTGCTTCACCTTAGAAAAATTAAGTAATGTGAATTAAAAATGTGAGTTAATAACCTCTCTCTCTCTCTCTCTCTCTCTCTCTCTCTCTCTCTCTCTCTCTCTCTCTCTCTCTCTCTCTCTCTATATATATATATATATATATATATATATATATAAACAAATTATATTTCTAAAATTATGATAAAATAAATAAATATTCATATCAATATAATATTAATATTAAGAGTATTTTTGCTTAAAATAAACTGAAGACCAATCCCATTTTGGGGGAAAAAAGAGAAAACTAAATTAAAAGTGAGAAATAATTTAAAAAGAAAGTCAATTATTATTATTTTTATTTATTTTTATTTCTAAAGTAACAATTAATTAAATACATTATTCAAATTACATTTAAATGTTATTATTCTAAATGGTGATAAATTAAATATCATTAAATACAAATTAAATCCAAAGAGATCAAATCAAATAATCAAAAGTTATGAATTATATTTTGACACATAAAAGGATTTTTTTTTTTTTTCCCAATAACTGTCATTAACACATCCAGATGTTCAGAGCAGGTTTTCACATTATTTTTCATTATTCTCCAACAAAAAACATTTTGTCTACTGTACATTACACACAAATACACATATCCTAACTCCAAAATATTTTTTTCCCAGCAAAACTAGGTACAGTAGAGGAACGAGACTACTGAAACAGCACTCCAGCGCTGGAAAAGTCATTTAGGCCATGATTCCAGGAAAAAAAGTGTATTCCAGAAAGTATTCACAAAACAAGGCTTATGGCTTTCAAAAAAGATATGGTTTATGACTGTCATCTGCGACCGGACAGACAAACTGATATTTCAGAAGAGGCAATATGACAAATGGCGTGCCAGTCTAAACATACCTCTCCAAAACCTGGAGCACAATCAAGCAGCAGGACCATCAGAGTCCACAACCGACCCGCGGCTACACGCCTGTTCACAACCCAGCCGTTGCCATGCCAACAGGGACAGATCGCTTCCACATCTGGTAGTGATTTCAGCCCTTGTGAAAGAAAAAAAAAATGTATGTGTCAAAGCGAAAAAAGACAAATATTTTCTGCTATGCAAAGCAGAAAAAAGCAGAGGGTTGCGTTACACTTGAAAGAGGCTGAGAAATGTGTTTTGTTTGTTTATTTGCTTGCTTTTTCCCACAAACAGAATGGAAGCAATATTTCATACTTCTGCAAGTTATGAGAATTGAATGGAGCCAGGGGCGTAGCAGCCATTTTAAAAGTGGGGGGGACAGCTGTATGGTGATTTGACCCAAAGATGATGTTCATAATAAATTCTAAATAGAATACCAATTGGCATTTTACTTTTTCAAATTTGGGAACATGACATGATAGCTTACAGGAACCTATTTTTGTTAAATCTTACTCAAAATTTAAAAATACTGCAGAACTTTGAGACCAATGGGAGACCATCTATAATTTTTTTTTATTTTTTATGAAATAAAGATATTTTATGATATTTACAATATTTCAGTTGCACTACATATGAACAATAACTTTTTTTTTTTTTAACAGTTGGACAAAAACAGGTGTTAAATGAGTATACAGATTACATCTACAGTAATTTTATACAAACATACATTTTATGAAAAATATGAGACAGATGATCTGTGAAAAAATCAAGCTCCTCTGGCTCCTCCCAGTGGTCCTATTGCCATTTGCAGAAATACATCACTCCCGGTAAAAAAACAACCAATCAGAGCTGCGGTCCGTAACTTTGTGTGTTTTCAAAATGTAGAAAAATTTATATAATAAGCGAGTACACCATGAATCCATTTTCCAAACCGTGTTTTTGGCTTGTCCTGAATCACTAGGGTGCACCTATAATAAGTGTTTATATTCGGACTATTTTAGATTGCTTCGGGGTACCGCGGCGGAGTAACCCAGTACCTTTGTGATTCTTCATAGACATAAACAGAGAGAAGTAGTTCCGGCTATGATGTTCTTCCGCAAGACGCAAGCAGTTCTGTTTATTAACCGCTAGAGCGTCAAAAGTTCCCTACCCCAGATTTAAGATAGTCAATCTGCTTTTTTTATACAAATCTCACCTGTACACATTCTGGAGAGGTTGAGCAACTGACCCCTCTCTCTGCCAGTGACGTCACAGCCTGCCTTTCCTACAGACTAGTTAGGACATAAAGTAACAGTTATGAATTAAAAGAATAAAATTTGATAAAGTATTTTAAGATATTCGTTGCAAAACAAATATGATTTATTGTGAAATGATAATTTTACTCCGCGAGCAGCACGTAGACAAACAAAAGACAGCAGAAACCAATAACATTGTTACGTCTTATTTAGCAGACGCTTTTATCCAAAGTGACAATTAGGAGAGCATTTAACACACTGAATCCGGCGCGACGTGATTCATACGGGTTCAATAGGTTAAATCGTAACATGAAAACTTTATCGCGCGATTCGTGTCATCGCGACATACTGTAACATACTTACAGTGTGTGTTTGAAAAAAGGATGTAATCGTCCTTTGCTTTTTTCTGGGGTGCATTTTATCCCAGACGGCCTAATAGCAAAGTGAACGAACGAACGAAAATTCAGAAGAGCAACAAGAGATTTGAAGCTCATAGCAGACGCGCCCAGGAGATTATTCGCTCTGTGATTGGCTGAATGTTACTTCACTCAAATCTAAGTAACAAATCAGAGAACACTACAGGAAATATTCACGCTGGATCCTAAAAAAAAAAAAAAAAAAAAAAAAAAAATTAGCAGGGGTCAGAATCACCTGTTTCTAAAAGTGCGGGGACGTGTCCCCCCCGTCCCCCCCGGTTGCTACGCCCCTGAATGGAGCCAAGCTGGTCCTGACACGCTTAGTCTGTTTAAGCAGGTTTTTCATAGGAAACGGACTATCCAGCGGGTGATAGACTCCAGAGAGAAAATCATTGTATAATAAAGGCTGACAACAACATAACTTAAACATAAATCACATGCTTATATTCTAGGAGGGAAAGCAAGAGCTCTTCCTGTTCAGTAGGATGTTTGGTCTTTATGGGTTGTGCATCTTTGTTATTTTCTTATTTCGTATGGATCTCAAGAGTGATAAATGATAATGCAATGCTTTGGTTACCATATTCATCATTGCATATACACACTCTTCTGAGTTACTTCAAACAATAATATGGTTTTGCCTTTACAGTATATAATGTCAAAAACCAATTTTTGGGGCCACAGATGCACTTAGATACGTCTTGGTGTCAACGCTTTGGATAATAAAATATTAATGCAAGGATTTTAAGGAAACAAACATGTTTTGTGTGTGTGTGTGTGTGTGTGTTTAATGTTTGACTTCAAAGGTAAATTCTACATAAATAATACACCCAGTACTGTTTATAGGTTTGGGAGTATTTTTTTTTCTTTTAGTATTTTATAATTAATACTTTTAATTCAGCAAGGATAAATTAAATTGATCAGAAATCACAGTTAGTTGATGAATGCTCAGAAAAGTGAAATTCGGTCCCTTGCAACCTTTGTTTGCAGATGGTACATGGTTTGATATTTTATATGCAGCACTGGAAACCGCTAATAATTATGATTCTTTCTAAAGAAATATACAGTAAACGTATAATATAATAAATATGATCAAATCAACCACAGAAGACGTGACCTAATATGAATATGTGTTGTTATTCTGTTCAGAATATCTTAAATTATCAACTGATTATTCTGGACTCCTGAAGAAATTACTGTCACTGTAACTGAGTTTAATCATAACTACTAGTAAAATATCGAAGCTGGAGTCTTAAATCTTTCTAACAATACACGGTTTGTCCAGATCAAGTAAGAGTGTGATGTTTTAATGTGTATGAATGTTGTACAATGAGAATCAGCAGACCATAAGAGTTTAATGCAATGACATTTTGAACACTTAATGTTCCCAAAAACGGTTTGTATGTCTCCGATCTGTTAGAAGACCTCTAGCATCAGTTTTTGCCATGGTGTTTTTGCCCGTTCCTGAGTGGTCTGTGAATCACAGCATACGTGTCCATGCCATGTGTGGGCTATTACTGGAAAGACGCTTGGCGTGTGTCGTTGCCTCCAACCGCTGGATGCTGAGCTCAGCTCCTCAGCACTGAGATCATGTGTGTGTGTAATATACTGTTACAGGCTGAATCTGCCGGACTCAAACTGAGATATAAGACTGACTGATCTGAGGTGATAACAGAACACTTCATCATACAGTTAATGAGACGTGTGGCTAAAAATAAATGACTTACTGCACTCCATTTACTCTCTGTTCACCAGTTTGTTGATGGCTATAAAATGTATATTTTAATGTGCTCGGTTCCAGGCAAATGATTATTTATCATTTAAATTGTGTAAAGGTTTGTCTTTTATATGTCAAAAACACAGGACCAAGAGGTTTGCTGTTTTTCACATGTATGGAAATAATAAAATACATAAATCACATGGACTCACAATGAAGGGTTTACCCATGTCCTATATATATAACCTTTAACACATATTATGCACTGTGAAATAATAATTTTCCCCCCAATGCATATTAGGAAATATTAGGCAGCACAACTGTTTTAAAAAGTAAGGGCTTCTGCAAATTCAGATTTGCCATCAAAGGAATATTATCATCAATAATATCAAAGGAATTAATATATATATATATGTATGTATATATGTATATATATGTTAAAATGTATTTTAAATGATAATTTTAAATTGAAATGTTATTACTGTATTGTTACTGTATTGTATTTTTTATAAAACAAATGCAACCCTGGGTAAACATGAGATTTATTTCAAAGTATATATATATATTTTAAATCTTACCAACTTCAGATTTTAGTACATCAGTGTATATATACATATATACAAACATAAAAACAAATATTTTAATTGCTAATCATAATCCTAAACATAAAAAAATGAATTTTATGTTTAGCCTATATATTTTTAATGTAGGTATTTATCTTTAAAATTCTTCACACACACACACACACACACACACACACAAATAATAACAATAAATAAAGTATAATTCTGTCAAGTGTCAGTTATTTTATGATGTTATGGGTGATTGCTAGTAAAAGGAGGCACAACCAAATCTCAAACAAAATCTCATGATAATCAGGTCTCTGTATGGCTTGAGTGTCTTTTTTTTTTTTTTTTTTTTTTGACCAGTAAGGTATCAAAGATAATATGCAACACACTCCATAACTGTTAACAATAAGAGTTCTGTTACATTTGCGATGAAAAAGACTTGGCTCACACATCATCATGTTTTAAGCCGCTACATATAAAAGGCAAAGCACCTATGAAGAGATGAAAGTCTCCCATTAGTGAGACAGATATACAGGCTCAGCAAACAGTTGCCTGCACTTCTCTTTTTTCCTCTTTGTCAGCATATTTGTGTGTCAAGTTTATTCAAGAGGATCTGCCTCAAATGGAAAACTTTTCTGTATTTCTCCCCATCTTCTCTCTCTTTCTCTCTCTCCCTCTCTCTCTACATCCCTCCCACCTTCCCTCTTTTTCATTCCTTATCCTCTCTCTTTCTTCTCTTGCTCTCCCCCTCTTTTCCCTCTCTGAGAGGAGGAAGTAGTATGGTTTATTCAAGGCTCAGGTTTCAGGGTTTTTTTTGGTATTTTTACTGGCTCCGGAGAACAGAAGGAGAGAGCTGCTTCTGTAACCGTCACAGCACACAACAGTGATGAAGATTATACCAATATGGAAAACAGCTCATACACTAATTTCCTCTTTAGTAACTCTAATGAATGGCTCCTCTGCTTTTATACATTAATGCTGCTTGTTTAATGGTCTCACTATTAACTTGTTGCTTATTATAATGCCTATTATTAACTTATTGTCTGCTTAATAGTCTTATAATGCACACATTCTGCATGGCAATATTCTACATCCCTTAATCCTACCTAATACCTAAACTTAACACTTACCTTACTAACAATTAATAAGCAGAAAAATTTGCAGTTTATTAAGGCAAAAGTCATGAATTGGACCTTAAAATAAAGAGTGACTATTTTCTAAAAGTATTTCAACATATATGCAGTAAAATGACTGACTGTTAAAGAAATACACACACACACACACACACACACACACACACACATACACACACACACACACACCAAATGTTGATTTAATTTAGTTAACAAAAGTTGCTAAAGAAAATCCATTTACAACATTATTTTGGACAGCATCCTCATTTTACAGCATTTTTATATTTTATATAATAGATCATTATACATAGGGGTTTTAAACAAGCCCAATCTAAATAAATAAATACAATCTACATAAATGTTTTCATAAATTATATTTGTATCAATTTGCACTTTTCAATGGGAATATGGGGAAAATATGCTATACTTTTTTGCTCAAATATTAGAATGTATAAAAATGTATAATTGTTTTTTATACTTTTGATTAAATACATTTTTGTAGAGTCATTTTTGTCAGTATCTTTAGAGCTATGTCTCCATCCTGTTCTTCTTTCACACCCCCTCGTCTCTCTCTCTCTCTCTCTCTCTCACTCTCTCTCTCTCTCTGAGCCTCAGCCATTTCACAGAGCATGTGGTTTTCATTAGGAGAGTTGGATTAGAGCACAAGGGCAGATCTGCAATGGTGGCAATCCACACTCCTCTCCTTCTCTGCTTTCCCTCCATTATCTTATATGTGATCAGCTTGAGCCATTTCGCATTCAGCCTCATGATGTCAGCTGCAAATATATACCCTCAAAATCTAAATATACAAACCTGACCTGAGATTCCCATAATCCTCAACTCTGGCGGTTAGCATTTCTAATCAGATCTGAATACTACTCTTAAATATAAAGTTTTTTTTATTAGCATTGATGGTTCCATGAAGAACCTTTAAAATCCATGGAACCTTTCCAGGTTCTTTATAGTGGAAAAGGTTCTTTAGATGTTTAAAGTGTTCTTCACACCAAGACAAAATGGTTCTTTTAAGAACTGTTGACTGAAAGATTCTTTGGGAAACCAAAAATGGTTCTTTGTGAAGATCGTGTTCAGTGAGACACAGGAGAGAGTTAGATCCAATTGCAGGTATGTCTTTATTAAGGGTAATCCAAATCGTAGTCGAAAACAAGCCAAGCTCAACACCAAAAAGCAGTCAAAAAAAAAACAAACAAATGAGGGAACAGAAAAGGGAAAAGAATGGGAACTCGGAAAAGGAGGGATCTTGGAGAACGAGAAGATAATGAAGAATCTCAGAGGACGAGAAGACTGGAAACATGAAAGGTAAGGACTCCATACAGTCAACATGAAAAGACTGGTAAATATAGGGAGGCTAATGACAATTAAGTGAATGCACCTGGTGCAATTAGCAGGAGTGCAATTACTGTGATGAAAGGACAAGACTAGTGGAATTCTAGTGTTTACGGGGAAGTGTTTAAGGGGAAGTGAGCCCACTAGTGGACACCCAGGGAAACTGAGACTAGACAGCGTGACATTACCCCCTCCTCCACGGAGCAGCTGTCAGATGCTCCACCCGAACCCAAGGGAAGACCAAAGACACAAAGAGACCAGGAGGGAGGTGGAGCGGCGGAGGACCAGAGGGAGGGACAGAGGGCCAGGTAAAATGGGGAAACAGAGATAAGACGACCAGGTAAAATGGGGAAACAGATACAAGAGGACCAGGTAAAAATGGGAAAACAGACACAAGAGAAGTGCAACACAAAACAAGGAGTCCAGGAGGGAGGTGGACCGGTGGAGGATCAGGGGGAGGGACGGAGGGACAGGTCCTTAGAGGGAAACAGAAAGAAAGACAAAAAAATAAACACAAAAACACAAGTCCAGGAAGGACATAACTTGACGCCCACCAGGGCAGAGCAGAAGACCACCACATCCGTGAGGTCGAAACAGACACCCCCCGGGGGAGGAGAAGACCACCACATCCGTGTGGCCGAAACAGACGCCACCCAGGGCGGAGCAGAAGACCACCACATCCGTGTGGTCGAATAAACAGGAGGACAAGTCTGGATGGGCAAGTCTGAAACAGAGAACATGAACAAGTTAAGGGTAGCATCTGTGGCCACAACAGGATCAGTCGGGTGCTCAGAGAGTTCGACTGAGACATGACGAGACTCTGGAAGTTCCACAGAGGTGAGGAGAGACTCTGGTAGATCAGCCAAGCCGAGGAGAGACTCTAGTAGTTCAGCAGAGATGTGGAATGGCTCTGGTAGTTCAGCAGAGACGTGGAGAGGCTCTGGTAGTTAATCAGAGACGTGGAGAGGCTCTGATAGTTCAGCAGAGACATGGGGAGGCTCTGGTAATTCATCAGAGACGGGGAGAGGCTCTGGTAGTTCCACAGAGAATTGACGAGACTCTGGTAATCCCATGGTGTTTATACTGGATTGCAGAAGATCAATGCTGACTTGACTCTGCTCATGAAGATTATTGGTGACTTGCATTTGTTCATGAAGATCATTGATGACTTGTCTTTGTTCATGAAGATCATTGGTGACATGCCTTTGTTCATGAAGATCAATGGTGACTTGCCTTTGTTCATGAAGATCATTGGTGACTTGCCTTTGCACAGGAAGATCAATGGTGACTTGAATTTGTTCATGAAGATCAATGGTGACTTGCCTTTGTTCATGAAGATCACTGGTGACTTGAATTCTCCTATGAAGAACCCCGGTGACTTGACTCTGTCCTTGAAGATCACCAGTGACTTGACTCTGTCCTTGAAGATCACCAGTGACTAGCCCTGACTCTGGAAGGTCAACGGTGACTAGCCCTGACTCTGGAAGGTCGACAGTGACTAACCCTGACTCTGGAAGGTTGATGGTGACTAACTCTGGAGGGTCCACGAACACCTGACTCGACTCTGGAGGGTCAACCGGAACCGGACTCAACTCTGAACAGTCAACGGGCACCTAACTCGACTCTGAAAGTTCAACGGGAACCTGACTCGACTCTGGAGGGTCCACCGGAACCTGACTCAACTCTGGAGGGTCAACTAGAACCTGACTCGACTCTGGAGGGTCAACTGGAACCTGACTCAACTCTGGACTGACGGCCATCTTGGGTCGTGGCACTGAACCGTTGGCCATTTTGTGCAATGGCGCTGAACTAGCGGCCATCTTCTGTTGTGGCACTGGGCTGGCGGCCATCCTGTGCAGTGGCCCTAGGCGAGCGACCATCTTATGCTGTGGTGCTGAGCTGGCGTCCATCTTGTGTCGTGACGCTGAGCTGGTGGCCATCTTGTGCTGGGGCGCTGGGCTGGCGGCCATCTTGCCTCGTGGCACCAGGCTGGTGACCACCTTGTGCTGAGGTGCTGGGCAGGTGGCCATCCTGAGTAGCGGCGCTGGGCCGGCGGCCATTCTGCGCAGGGGTGCTGAGCTGGCAGCCATCTTGTGCAGCGGCGCTGGGCCAGCGGTCATTCTGTTCCTCACGAGCCCAGGGTCGAAGGGGGGCCATGGTGGAGAGGAATGCCGGACCTCCTCTCGACCACTAATTCCTTTGCCACCTCCCCTGATCCCACAGAAAACAACCAGGCAGGTTCATCTCAAAACCACTCCTATCCCGCTCGGTGTCTGGGGAGGAAACATAAAAAGACATACCTTCTGTGATCCTTCTGTGAATACAGACCATCCTTCTGTGATGATTGTGTTCAGTGAGACACATGAGAGAGTTAGATCCAATTGCAGGTATGTCTTTATTAAGGGTAATCCAAATCGTGGTCGCAAACAACCCAAGGTCAAAACCAAAAACAGTCCAAAACAAACAAACAAAGGAGGGAACAGAACGGGAACTTGGAAAACGAGGGATCTCGGAAGACGAGAAGATAATGAAGAATCTTGGAGGACGAGAAGACTGGAAACACGAAAGGTAAGGACTCCATACAGACAAACTACACCTGGTGCAATTAGCAGGAGTGCAATTATTGTGATGAAAGGACAAGACTAGTGGAATTCTAGTGCCTACGGTGAAGTGTCTAAGGGGAAGTGAGCCCACTAGTGGACACCCAGGAAAACAGAGACTAGACAGCGTGACATTCTTCCATGGCATCGCTGCAGTGAAAACAAAATTTTTTTTTTAAGAATTTGTAATTTTATCCATTCTACGAGAGGTTTTTATACTGGATAAAAGGTTCTTTAGATTATGAAAATGTTCTTCACATTAGAAAAACATTCTTTAAAGAACTATTGAGTGATTGTTTATTTTATTGTATTTTTGGCTGGACCAAAAATTTATAATCTTTTATGGCATCGCTACTAAATAAAATTCTGGAAGCTTTATTTTTAAGAGTGTTGAATCTTTCCATTCCTCAAAATTTACTTTATAATTGAAAAAAGTTTCTTAAGGTTTTGTAATTGTTCTTTTCACTTAAAAAAAAAAGAAAGAAAAGAAAAGGTTGTTTTAAGAGCTGTTAATTATACGTAATTTTTTTTTTTTTTTTTTGGTGGTAACAAAAAATGGTTCTTCAATGGCTGTGAAAACCCCTTCTGGAACCTTTATTTTTAAGAGAGCAAGAGAAACCTAAAATCATGGGTTAACCAAGTCTGCACTGCCAAATATAAATAATCGCCATAATTTTTTGGTGATGAAAGCTGGAAACAAAATATGAGTGCGTGTGTGTGTCTATGCCCTGAGGATCCAGACGTCCAGGATCAAACGATGCTTGTTTTGGAAACAGGGGGAAGCACTACCTAAATGCTGAGTGTGGAGAAAAACAACAGAGAGGGAAGGGGAAAGAGAGAAGGGGGAAAAAAACTAGATGAGAGGATGAGAGCCCAAAGGATCCAGTGGAGGAAATGACTCCTGCTCATTATGTGTGCTGCTGGAGAACAGCATGCTGGGAAACGGACGACAGCGATGCATGTGTGTGCGTATGTGAGACGAGTGTACAGGGATGGTGGCGCTCTCGTTTATGAGAGAGAGAACGGAAGAGCTCGTAAAAAAGCTTTTTGATGTTTAGCCAGAGGAGTGTGACTGATACTCATGTGTGTCTGAGTTTCAAGACAAAACTGCTGTTTGGCAAACTTCTGTTTTAATTCACATGATTTAACTCTATAAAGCATATCTGATATTCAGATTTCTATGGTCTGTAAATTAACAACATGATCAAAACCACCAATTGTACACAATCTACTACACATTTTCTGTTGCATGGTTGATAGATCACACTTTTTTTTAGAAAGTAAAAAGCTTTATGGGGTCACTTTAAAAAAATATCCACTTTCAGGCCATGGTTCATGAGTCTTTTTGCTATGAAATGCAAAAGTAAATGCAATACATTTTACTGTATATTCTTAGTAAAATTTCAGGATGAACTCTTACTGGACTAAAGCAATTTAGGCTTACTTGATTATCCATATGTTGCCAAGCAGCTGCATGTCAGACAAATGCTACTCTAAGGTTGCAAGGCTCTAGACTAGTTTTTTGCACTGGTGCACCTAACTTTTTTTTTTTTTTTTTTAGGTCCACCAGCACAAAAGTTAGGTTCACCCAAATTTTCAACCGCATCGTATTTAACACCGCAATTTTACAAGTTCACTTTTTTTTGTCCTTCACTAACTCTGATTGGTTTAAACCACGATATGGGCCAAATGTGTGTCTGTTGATGAACCACATCTTAGCAGACAGTAACTTAAACTCAACTGAGTCCAGCAGCCAGGACAGTAAATAGATCCTGTGAGGGCACCAGGGGTGGCCTAGGTGGATTGAAGCTTTTGTCACCCCTCTGGTAACTGACAATGAAATTGTGCTTTCCCAGGGACTGGCCATCCACTGCATCGTGATGTGCTGCGATTGCACTTTCAATTTGGAGGGTTAAAGCCTGGCAGTGGGAGAACTCGTGGGAAACCCCGAATCAACTCCAGATCAGCCAGACTATCTCGGGATTGAGTCACCATTCCCTGATGAACGTGAGTTGTCATGAGAGCATGTCAGCTGTATGATTGAGCTCCATCCGAAATGTTGACGGCATGCAGCAACTTGAGCCAGTGTCTGAATCAAGAGGAGCTACACATTCCAAAAAAGTAGTGACAGGTAGTAATATGAGTCCAGGAATTATTAAATGTACATATAAGGAAAAACTGGAGGACCAATTTGCAATTTATTAGGTAAATTGGAAACATGATTGGGTATAAAAAGAGCCTCTCAGAGTGGCAGTGTCTCTCAGAAGTCAAGATGGGCAGAGGATCACCAATTCCCCCAATGCTGCAGCGAAAAATAGTGGAGCAATATCAGAAAGGAGTTTCTCAGAGAAAAAATTTAAAGAGTTTGAAGTTATCATCATCTACAGTGCATAATATCATCCAAAGATTTAGATAATCTGGTACAATCTCTGTGTGTAAGGGTCAAGGCTGGAAAACCATACTGGATGCCCGTGATCTTCGGGCCCTTAGACAGCACTGCATCACATACATGAATCTAAACCGTGTAATAAACTCCTAACCCATTTTGAAAAAATAAAAAATAAAACAATCTTCTAGGACAACAGTGGTGGTGAAACTCAGGTCTCAGATTGACCGCTTAGTCACATCTTCGCAGAATTACAATGGGTTTAATGTGTCGCCTGCAGATATTATGTTTTTCAGGTCCAGAGAGGAAATCTGGGTCTTTTTAGAGGGAGATGACGATCTGACACATCAGCGCCTGGCCACAGATGTAGAGACAGACAGACAGATGGGGCCCCAGCTCAGTCTGTGGATGATAGAGCATGATGGTTTCACTGCTGCATTCCTATGGAGAATGGTTTATTTTCATTGGAAACATAATTGTCTGTGGCAAGAGTTTTGGAAATGCTGTTACCTAAAACACTGCCAGAAGTCCATCCTGTAGCATGATCGCCCTCTATAGGTGACCTAAAATCAACACACTGCTCTCTTTAAAAACGAGTAGTATTATGCAAGTGCAATGTAACTGAATACACCCATACAGAAGTAATTCAATTTGGTATGTATATAGTTTGCTTCTGTATGTAATTACACAGACTAAAGAGCTTATTACACACCAGAAGGGGGCAGAGTTGACCTTTTATGTCCTCGCATGCACTGCCTCGATCCTGGGTCCTCCTGTGACTACATATTTTGTAAATAATAAGTAAAATAGAGAATAAATTATGAAAACACTGAAGGAGATAACATCTTGCATTCAATATTAAAGCATTTCTGTATAATGTTATACATTTCTGTATAATGTTAAATATCATAGCATTTAATATTAGCAAAAACTGGAGTACATTACCAAGTCAACCAAATTTAACAATTTCCAAACATCATTTTAAATGTTACAGGAAAAAACCCAATCAATATCATACCCATATTTTTAAGGTTTCAATGATATTATTGTTGTGTTTATCCAAAGCAACTTAAATCATGAGCAATTTATCGAACAATGTAAAGTTTTATCCACAGCAATATGAATACCAAAAGTCAGATATTATTAATAGACATCAAATATTTCTATAAATATGGCACAAATGATGTACTTACTATGGCTATAACACACACACACACACACACACACACACACACACACATTTTAACATTATACATTGTATATTGTATTATACATTGTAAATTATTGCACATAATGCAGTTTCTAAATTATACAATTTATATTTGTGGTTCAAATGTGATCATTTACACAGTGGCTGTCATAACTTGTTTAATAAAATATTTATTTAAACATTAAATAACGAAGATATTATTAAATTAAAATATAATGCCGTGTTTAGTCTAATATTTCTCAAAATACTCTTCTCTAAACATTTCTTCAGCAAATAACAAGCTGTGGACAATGATGACTTGCCTGAGGTAAATGAAATGCTATGTGACATTTTGTTTACAAGCTGTTTTATTGACGTCTTTCCACAGTTGAAACACTGACTGAGCAATTACATAAGATGTCCAGTCATATTTATTTCGCGTTAAAACTAGTAAATATATATATATACACAGGTGATTCTCAATTAATTAGAATGTCTTGAAAAAGTTCATTTATTTCAGTAATTCACCTCAAATTGTGAAACTTGTGTATTAAATCAATGCACACAGACTCAAGTAGTTTAAGTCTTTTGTTGTTTCATTGTAATGATTTAGGCTCACATTTAACAAAAACCCACCAAATCACATCTCAACAAATTAGAATATTTCATAAGACCAATAATAAAAATAATAATAATTGTGAATTGTTGGCCTTCTGGAAAACTATGTTCATTAACTGTACATGTACTCAATACTTGGTAGGAGCTCCTTTTGCTTTAATTACTGCCTCAATTCAGCGTGGCATGGAGGTGATCAGTTTGTGACTCTGCTGAGGTGGTATGGAAGCCCAGGTTTCTCTGACAGTGGCCTTCAGCTCTTCTGCATTGTTTGGTCTCTTGTTTCTCATTTTCCTCAAAAGCCCATAGATTCTCCATGGTGTCCAGGTCTGGTGGGTTTGCTGGCCAATCAAGAACACTAACGCCATGGTCATTTAATCAACTTTTGGTGCTTTTGGCAGTGTGGGCAGGTGCCAAATCCTGGTGGAAAATGAAATCAGCATCTTCAAAAAGCTGGTCAGCAGAAGGAAGCATGAAGTGCTCCAAAATTTCTTGGTTAACGGATGCAGTGACTTTGGTTTCCAAAAAACACAATGGGCCAACACCAGCAGATGACACTGCACCTCAATTCATCACAGACTGTGGAAACTTAATATTGGACTTAAAGCAACTTGGGCAATGAGTTTCTCCACCCTTCCTCCAGACTCTAGGAACTTGGTTTCCAAATGAAATACAAAACTTGCTCTCATCTGAAAAGAGGACTTTGTACCAGTGGGCAACAGTCCAGTTCTTCTTCTACTTAGCCAAGGTAAGATGTCTCAGGAGTGGCTTAAAGCTCCAATATGGAGGAATTTTGTAATACAATTTCCGAAAATAACTTGCACAGTGTGATATATTTCCTCCAGTTGTGTACTTACAGTATCTCAAAAGTCTCCAAAGATTTTTTATTTCAGAGAAATTCCGATTTTAAATAACTGGCCGTCCCGGAAAAGAAATGTCGCCTCTCAGTGACGCAATGTCCGCTCTATACTTTGTTTCCGGTGTAGACCATGTGATGTTCCACCCATAGACAGTAAAAGAAATGGACACAGCGACCCCATTGGAACTCAATTGAGACAAATGAAGCCCAGTTTTAGCGTTTTTTAGCACTTCCGTTTCTGACGCGCAGACTCAAACAAAGCTTGACGACGTCAGCAACCTGTCTGACAGATGTTAATCTTCTAAGTGGCTGTGCGTGCAAACTGCCATCATTAATCTTGCAGAGACGGCGAGCTTGAGCGGGGAGTTCTTTGGCGTGAGTGAGCAGGAGTAAGTATTCTGATTCATTATTTTGTATAGTATTTTAAAATGTAACGCCAGTACGCCATATTAAGTTAATTGCCTGCTAGCTTCTCCTCCTGTCTGTACGGTAATGCGACAGAGAGCCGAGTGGTTATGACGCAATCGTTAGCCTATTTTTTACAAAAACTGTTTATACGGGGCCATAATGTAACATAGAAGGTAATGGAGCCCTTTATACATTGTCGTGTATCTTTAGAAATAAATAATGGACAAACAGAGTCTTTAAACGCCTCAGATGTAAAGTTATTCGCTGTCAAAGTGACGCCAAAATGAATGGGAGTCAATGGGAATGCTAACGCAAGTGAAGTTCTGCTAAAAGATGGCAGCCCCCACCCGACATCAACTTCCGGTCGAGTTCCTTGCCCCTTGGTTAGTACTCTCCTCAGCAGGTCCTCCTGAGTCTGTTCTCAAGCAGACAGGTGTACTCTTCTTCTTCTTGATTTATGTCGGAACACAGACTTATAAGCGCATTACCGCCCCCTATCTCTCAAATGGACCATTGGGACTCCTAATTGAGATTATAGATAGAGTGGTTTTGTTTCTGTATGCTTCTTTTTTTAATGTTTTTTTTTTTTTTTTTTTTTTTTTTTTAGCTGTGATTCCCATCCACTTAAATTAAAAGACTGATAGACTGCAACAGTTTCAGTTTAAAAATCTCAGTTTGTGTTCTACTGAAGAATCAAAGTCACCTACATCTTGGATGCCCTGGGGGTAAGCAGATAAACATAAAATTTTCATTTTTGGGTGAACTATCTCCTTAAAATGAAGGAGCACCATGAGTTCATAGAAGAATTTAAAAGACGTTTAAAGTTTAAACACTGCTTCATCACAGTGTTAGTCAAACAGCAGCTGTTGTGTTCTGACTCTGGTTATTCATCAGCAAACTGTGGGAGAATCTGACACAGACCCAGCTGCTCTGCGGTCTCAATTCCTTAGTTCTGAGAAGAAGAAAAACACATAAAAATACAAAAAAACTTCACAAAACATTTGACTTTATCAAAAAAATAATAGCTTTAAGTCCCTTTTTAAATAATAATTTTCACATACTATACTTTTTATCCAATTCCTCTGAAACAAAACCCAACAAATCGGCCAATCAGACTCTGCCACATGGTGGCAGATACCTATCAGCAACCCATATCTACAGTCTTGACCCTCATTTCACCAAAGGACCTCGATCATTTTGGAAACAGTGAGGTCTCCCATCCCAAAAACAGTATGTGGCTCACACTGCTGGCTATTTTGACTTTGTGTGCCACGGGGAGAAGCAATGGAAATGTCTCAGAAAGCAGCACTGAGAAGGAAAAGCTTGTTATAGCCAGAGGAAAACTTTTGGTGAGTGCTCAGTAATACATGTTTTATCACTAGATATATGCAAGAGTTTAGCTTAGGAAATCACTATCATTATCCAATGATGTGAGACAAACTGCATTAAACTATATTAGCACAGAAGCTAAAGAGATTGATGCATTTAATGTCAATTATAATAATGTATTAAGCAATACAAATATATACACCATTTTAATTTTTTTAAAGAAAGGTTACATTTGGTTACACTTTATTTTAAGGCGTCTTTGTTACAGTGTAATCATATATTTAAGTAATATTAATTAACTACATGTATATAGTGGTTAGGACTGGGTTTGTTTTGTGGTTACTTACATGTAATTATAAATAATTAATTGTTATTATAATAATAAGTACATGTAACTTGTAACAAGGAAACCTTAAAATAAAGTGTTACTTTGCATTTATGTGGTTGCATTTATTTGATTAAAAAAGGAAAAACAGAAATATTGTGAAATATTATTCTGATTTAAAATAAAATTTTTCTATTGTAATATACTTAAAAAGTAATTTATTCCTGTGATGTCTTTATTATTACTTAAAGTCTTCAGTGTCACATGATCCTTCAGAAATCATTCATAAATCATATTATTATTATTTATTTATTTTATTTTTTGTGGAAATCATGGTACTGTTTTTTTTTTTTTTTTTTTTTTTTTTTTTTTTTTTCAGGATTCTTTGATGAATAGAAAGCATATTATCATTGCAGAATTAATGAATCAATTTACTAAAATGATAATAATAATCCCACTAATACTATAATCCTAAATCCTACCGACCCCAAACGCAAATACTCTATTCAAAAACTCTATTCAAAATACTGTCTATGATACAATGTCAAGACCTAAATGAACATTTGATGACAGAGAACAGTGTTACTTGAGTTAAAACACTTGTTTTCAATGTTTTGCCTGTTGTTAATCTCTCTTCAATCCATTCCCAGGCTCCCAGTGTAGTGGGATGATCCATAAAGAAGATGCCAGAGCTCTACAATTTCCTTATGGAGCGATGGGCATTGTAGTATCCAGACATTACCAATGAAAATCACTCTTATTTTGTTGTAATTCCAATGTTTTCAGTTTAGTGCCATTAGTCTTTTTAAAAGAATGTTAAAAAGTATCTTCCATATTTCTTGGAAGATCGTGGCTCTGCTTAGACAGTGTTTGACATTTAAATGTTAATGAAATCTTTAGGGCTGCCATATGTTTAAACACTTAGAGGCCGGAGTCAAGCGCTTCATGGCTTCAGAGGTCATTTGCCTGCTGCTGTTAACCTTAACCTGCTGTTTAAAGTCACAACCTGGAGTTCGATTCAGGAGAGGAGAAAAACCCCCGCCTGATCTTCTACAACGAGAAGGATGAGGTAGTGAAGGTAAAGACAATATGATTTTTATTTGTTTTTATTTTTTAGCATTTGCAGTGTCTATTTCTTTCTTGAAAAACCTGCATGTCTCTGTACTTTTAAAATATTATTTAAATATAAATATCATTATCATGCATATGCAAGTGTCACAACACATCACAAAACCAATGATATGAAGGGGTTGTTTTTTTCCTTGTGTTTTTTTATTTTATTTAATTTTTTCACTATTGGCTTTTGTTGATTGTTGTAAGGGCAAGAGCAGCATGAATATTCTCATCATCTTCTCCTTTTGAGAAAAAGAAAAAAAAATTACAAGGGGTGTTTAAAGAAATTAATAAGTGTTATGTGATTATTTTCAAATTATTCAAAAAGAAGATAAAAAAATATTATAGCGTTTATTTATAGCAAAACACCTAAAAGACATTAGGACAATACACACTTGAAAATAACTGAATATAATGAATATAAATAACCATAACAATGCAAGAAAAAATTATTAAATGCAAAAACATTAAAAATGTAAAACCTTAAATGTAAAAATGAAACATAAAATTATGTTTAAAGTAAAAACAGAATGAATATAACTAATCACAAATATAAAATAGAAATACAAAAATAACAAAATAATAAAAGTGTAAAACAAATGTAAATTATTATTATTTATTTTTATAATCTGAAAATGAATGTAAGAATATACATTTAAAAACAGAACAGATATAACTAACTACAAATGTGGAAAGTAAAAATATAAATGCAAACACAATGAAAAAAAAAAAAAAAAAAGCCAAAAGTGTTAAAAAAAATCTTGATATAAAATGTTTAAAAAATATCAGAAAAATGAATACATTTTTAAGAAAAGAAATATAAATAATTTAAACAAATTAAACATTCGAATAAATGTAATAACAAACGTATAAACTATAAAGAAGTAATATTAAACTTTATTAAATTAAAATAAAAAGCTATAACTATTAAATATATAATTATAATTTAATTTAATTTAATTTAATTTAATTTAAATGTATAATAATACTATGACAATTATGAGATTTCCATCTTAGATTTCTCTGTATCTTTCACTCTCTGACCTCAGGTTGTTCCTGTGAAGAAGATGAAGGCAGATGAGATCAGCAGCTTGCTGGATTCTCTGGGTTTTTATAAAAGGTCACAGAAAGGCGAGGAGGTCCCTGAGGAGTTCAAACATTTCCCTTTAAACGCGCCTCGGGACGAACTGTGACCCCCCGCTGGTCAGCGCCGGAACTGCAGCCCGCCGCCAATGACGCGCAGAGTCTCAACGCTCAAAACACGGCCGGACTCTGCACCGAAACACACAGATGGCTGGAGGCAGTTCTAATCATACACACATTTACAATAAACTTCTCACATCTCTGGCTTGTGTAGCGTTGTTTCGTTGCGATTCATTAAAATGTATGAGCTTATTTGCTTTTCACAAAGGAAAGCAATTACACTACACAATAAACCCACGGAAAGATGCCATTAAAAAGAAAGTAGGCCATAGGTGGCAAGTCGCTGAAGCTGTCGGAATAAATGAGAAGCCTAATTGTTGAGTTTTGCATTTGTACACAAAATTGTTCCTCAAAATCAAGCTGTCAAGAATAAACTAATTAATTAGAATTCTATCATATTCAAACTGTGGACCATACAAAACAGCTCTCAAACATTCAAAATGCTAATCAGAGCTTCTGTGTAAATACCTCTTAGTTACTCTAAAAACACAATAAATATGGGACACAAACTTTTAAAATTTTTATTTATATATATATATATATATATATATATATATATATATATATATATATATATATATATATATATATATATATGTGTGTGTGTGTGTGTGTGTGTGTGTGTGTGTGTGTGTACACTTTATATTACAGTTTTATTTTAATTTTCTTAAATACATTTTCTAAATATATTCTGTATTAAATATAAACATCTATTTAAAAGTTCATGAAGAGTGTATGTACAAAAATGTATTTTATTTTCTGCTGACCTTGGTGACTGAAACTTAGTTAGTACACCATGCTAAGTGCTCTTTCTTCCTGTACTGTGCTGTGATAGTGTATGCTAGGCCTCGTCTCATCTCCTGCTACAGATGCTGCTATTCTTCAACATCTTCTTCCTCTTCTGGGGGATCTCTGAGGTGCTAATGTTGCATTAAAAGGTGCATTCAATTACAATCATAAATATATTTTTAGTAAACAAATCCATACTTTATTAGCATCGTATTATCAGAAGATCCTTGATTTTTCTAAATAAAACTGCACAATACGTTGTTAAAATATAATCCTCTAAATTAAAGTTATTTTAGTGTCATTGATATGTAAAAAAAAAAAATACATTTTAATGAAAATTATTAGTAATTTTGTTTTAATTTTTTGCAAATATGTCTATAGTTATTATTATTTATTTTATTTTTTTACTTTTTAGTTTTAGTTGTATTACTTCAAGTTAAACTAAAGTACAATTAGAAAAAAAGCTGAAAAAAGCTCTAGTTGCTTTGTTTTATTTTACATTTTATGTTTTATGGCTTTAGTTCATGAAAACATATCCAACACCTATCAACATCTGAACCAATGTTATTTTAATACCACTGATACAGTATTTTTGTTCACATTTAGAATTAGATTTTCATTATTTAATTTTCTCTCTTCATTTAAAGTTTAGCTAAAATGTAGTAATTTGTATTTTAGTTGAAATCTGAAATTTACAGAAAAATATATAGAAAATTATAATCCATATAAGTCTATATATTGTTAACAGATGTACATTACATTTAAATTAATTTTACGTTTTTATTATAATTATAAAAAAAAGTATTATTATTTTATTTCCGTTGATGTTTACACCAAGAAATGATTTTTTTTTTTTTTTTTTTTTTATTGGTTGAAGTTATAACCAATAACCCTGTTCTGAACTTCTGCAAAATGTAGAAGTTATGTTATAAATGTATTATAACTTTTACAATTATATCTTAAGTAGAATTATAAGTGCACTTTAGGGAAATAATAAAATGACAAACCTAATTGTTTAAAAAAGTAATAATAATAATAATAAATGAATTGAAAAATTGTGTTTCTATAATAACATGCAGAAGTCAGAAGTGGTCCAGAGAAATTCTGTTAACGACAAATTAGTTTTGAAATAACTGGAAACACTGGAGAGTTTTAGTGACTTTGCTGTCAGTGATTATTAAAATGAATGCAAGAACATCACAGGTTGGTAATAGCTGCAGCTGGCAGGCCATTAGCAGCACTGCAAGATAAACGGCTCCTGTATCCATGGTGATGGTCTGCCTTTGTGAACTGCACACTGAAGTTCAAGTGCTACTGTAATATATTCTACCTTTAATAGCTCAGCTAAATCACAGCAATTCAACAAGATACTGCTGTAATTATCATTTCTGATGTCAAGACATTAAGGATCTTCACTGCACTCCTTCTCACCTTCTTGTAATAATATTTGGATAAGCAGTATTTTTTTAGGTCAGACTAGGATTGTGGCTATTCTAAGATCATATTTCAGCTAACCTCGGTTTCTTTCTCCATTTCCATAGCTCTGTTATATGCCAGTGTATTACCAGCGTCTGCTGGTGATGGGGCTGGTTCCGATCAGCATATTCAAGGTGTTGCGGGTGTATCTCGGTTACTCTAGGAATCTCAAAGAGAAAATAAAGCACAAGAAATGTTAGAAATCATTAATCTGAACAATGCTCATTATACGCTCAGAATAAAATGATCAGAAAGTGAGAACACAATGAGATTAAATGCACATACTCACACTTCACTACTGGTAAATATTTTTAAGTTGCAAGATAAAATAAATAAATAAATAAATAAATAAATACTATTTGTTTATAAAAAAATTAAAAAATAAAATAAGAAATCACTTATCATCATTAAAATGATAACAGTACAAGTATCTTTATAATTAAGGATATCTAAAAATATCTAAATAATATCCCAAAAATTTTACACACACACACAAATATAGTAAATTTACTTGAAAAATGACATAAAATACATAAAAAAATAGACTTTGCACAGTGTCTGTGCAAGAAGGCTCACTGGGGGAAACGCATACTTGCGTAGGTCCCGCGGCCAGCTATGTGCCAGTGCGTCCGAGCCGAGAGTACCCTCGGTCAGGGAGTAGAACAACTGGCAGTGAGAGGTCTCTGGAGAAGCAAACAGGTCTACCTGAGCGGCTCCGAACCGTCTTCAAATCAGCAAACCCCTGAGACTGCATGCCCGTTGTATGTGGCCCCCCAGCCGGTGGTGGAGGCATCCGTGTAAACCACAGCATGCCTAGAGATCTGCTCTAGGGGCACCCCTGCCCGGAGAAATGCAAGATCTGACCACGGGGTGAGGGTTTGGCGACAGGCCGGTGTAACTTGGACCCGTTGACTGCCACGCTTCCACGCCCACCTCGGGACTCGGCCATAAAGCCAGTGCTGGAGCGGTCTCATATGTAATAGGCCGAGCGGTGTAAGTGCCGCTGCGGCCACCATATGCCCTAGGAGCCTCTGAAAGAATTTCAGTGGGACCGCTGTCCTGTCTTTGATCGTATTCAAGCAGGCTAGCACCGACCGCGCACGTTCCTCTGTGAGGCGTGCTGTCTGTTCGACCGAATCCAACTTCATACCAAGAAAAGAGATCCTCTGCCTCGGCGAGAGTTTGCTCTTCTCCCAGTTGACCCGAAGGCCCAGCAGGCTCAGGTGCCGGAGCACCACATCCCTGTGCTCGCACAACTGATCCCGAGACTGTGCTAGTATCAGCCAATCGTCTAAGTAGTTGAGTATGCGAACACCTTGCTCTCTGAGGGGAACGAGAGCTGCCTCCGTGATCTTCGTAAAGACACGGGGAGACAGGGACAGCCTGAAGGGCAGGACCTTGTACTGATATGCCCGTCCTTCGAACGCAAAACACAGAAAAGGTCTGTGGCGCGGAAGGATGGACACATGAAAGTACGCGTCCTTCAGGTCGATCGCTGCAAACCAATCTTGGGGACGGACGCACCCAAAAATGCGCTTCTGTGTCAACATTTTGAATGGTAGCCGATGGAGAGCCCAATTCAAAACTCGCAGATCCAAGATCGGCCGTAACCCATCGCCTTTCTTGGGTACAATGAAGTAGGGGCTGTAAAACCCCGTCCTCATATCGGCTGGAGGGACTGGCTCTATCGCGTCCTTCGCCAGTAGGCATCGGACGCTTTCACTGCAGTGAAGCGGATACTGCGGAACTTGGGGGCACGCTGGGCGAACTGAATCGCATAGCCGAGGCTGATGGTCTGCAGAAGCCAGCAAGACGGGCTGGGTAGCAGTGTTGAGTACTCGAGACTCGGACTCGGTCTTGGACTCGGTCTCGAGACCGTATTTTAATGGTCTCGGTCTTGTCATGGACTCGTGTGCATTTTGACTCGGTATTGACTCGGACTCGAACATATTAGGAATCGGACTTATGCCCGAGTCCACTCGAGTCCCAATCAAAATATTTCATGATTATTACTGTATGTTAATGTTTATTTAAATTGATGTATGATTGACACATCCAATGACTGGTGATTTTCTTTTGACGTGAGACGTTAGGCCAGCAACACACTGGATGTGTGGCGCAAGCGCCTCAGCTGAGTGGCGTGTCTGTTTTTAATTCGGCTCCCATGTTAACAGGTTAGATCTTGCAGACTGTCTGCGTGAGACGCGCGGAAAACCCGTGCATGCTAGAAATAGAACCGGCGCCTATTTTTCACGCGACACGCGTGCATGTTGGAAGTGTTTCCAGGCAAAATATACTAGGAAAATATGTTTATATGTCATTTTGTACACAAATACATATTAATTCATGACATTTTGATATTTGAAAGTCTATAGGTTGACATAAATTCAGATATAAATGTAATTTTAAAAATAAATTAATAATGATCTATTTTCAAATATTGCACTGGTCAAACATACTCTATTTTGCCGTCAATACTGTTGATGGTGTCTTATCAGTAGGTGTGTAAAAAAATAAAAAAATACATTTGATATTGTTGTCATGAAGACAAGAGCCTGTTTTTTCGGCACCCTCCCTCTATGTCACCTACAGCAGCAGCAGCGCGCCAAGCGCCGCGTGCAGGCACGCTTCTGGTGTGTAAAGACACGGAAAACGCGAAGCAGCCACCACGTTTCTGGCACGCAGTAGAGACGCCACGCAGCCAGTGTGTCACCGGCCTTAAGTTACCCTCCTTCCATCCGCCTGTAGTGATCCCGCTTTCCAGAAAGCCTCATTGCTACATTATTTCTCTCAACTGTGTTATTTTTACAAAGTAGGACAAAATGGTCACAGAAAAAAAACAAATATTGTTTAGTTAAATTATATAGTGAATACAGACACAGACTGACTGTCTCAACACTAAACATCTCCCCCTCAAAAACAATGTCTGACAGAATGCATTGAACTTATATGGCATTTGATCCAGCTTTCTTCCCCTGGCACATACACACTTTTGGATGAAATTTTCCTGGACAGTCACTCGGCTCTTGTGTGTATGCCCTCCGTAACAAAAAAAAAAAATAGTGTGTATTTTACCCTGCATTAAAACGCACCATCCAGGGAAATTAGCATTAGATTATCCGTTGCTGTTACTGAAAGTGATAAAATGGTAACTGTTGTCAGTCCTGGCTTCCTCTGTGCCAGTAGAGAGAGTTTTTAGTTGGGGTGGATTGATCATGAGACCACATCGTGCTTGGTTGGGTAGCTGGATGGTCTCCTCACTTATTTTTTTGAAAAGTAATTATGCCCATCTGTAATCTTCACAACATCTAAAGTGCACATAATCCAATACATTGTAAGGATATTAGCAGTTATTAGCTAAGCTTCAAGGTTAAAAGTTATGTAAAAGCTGTTACAGTTGAACATTTACAGGTATAGTGGTACAGTAATGTTACTTGTACTAGAAGTGTTATGTAGAATTACAATATAGAGTCGTACAGTAATATTATGTGTACTAGAAAGGTTATATGGATGTGTATAGTGGTACAACGATGTTATGTGAAAAAAATGAGCACTTAATATTGACAAGTAACACTTCATAATATTAATAAAATTACCTTTACACCACATACTATGTGGCCCTTTTAACCTTTATTGTTTCCACCAAACATTGACATACTCTTGAAGATTTCTTTAGGTCTTGTCTCAGACCCAATCTCTTTGGTCTCGGTCTTGACTCGGACTCGACCCTTTCTGAACTCGGTCTTGACTCGGACTCGACCCTTTCTGAACTCGGTCTTGACTCGGACTCGACACTCTCTGGACTCGATCTGGACTCGGACTCGAATGAGCTGGTCTCGACTACAACACTGCTGGGTAGCGCCGACCAGGCTCTTAAAAACCGTACAAGTGGGACCAGCGGAACCACAGCCGTACCTGCAGTGGGGCAGCGAGGTGGAACACAGGGACCCAACTCGGGCGGTTTGTGAGCAGGCCGGAGTGTGGTGTGGGGTGCAGGGCTCACCTGGCTCCGGACGGAACTGGACCTTGTCTGTGTCCCTCATGTCTGCCAGACACAGCCAGAGATGGCGCTCCTGGACCCCAAGCGTGGACATCGCACGACCCAGGGAACTCGCGGTGACCTTCGTCGCTCGGAGCGCGAGGTCAGTGGCGGTTCGGAGTTCCTTTAGAACATCTGGGTCATGACCACCCTCGTGCAGGTCCTTCAGTGCCTTAGCCTGGTGCACCTGCAGTAACGCCATAGCGTGTAAGGCGGAAGCAGCTTCCCCGCAAGCCGCATAGGCACTGCCGGTCAGACCAGACGAGTGCCTACAGGCCCGGGAAGGAAGCACCGGGTCTCCACGCCAGGAGGAGGCGGACTTAGGACACAATTGCATCGCTACCGCCCGCTCCACCGACGGGATTCCCGAATACCCCTTCGCTGCACCGCCATCGAGGGTGGTGAGGGAGGAGGAGCCCACCGGCCGGTTTCTGGCAGTAAAAGGTGCCGTCCACGACCTGGTGAGCTCGTCATGCACTTCCGGAAAGAAAGGCACTGTGGAGTGGGGCACTGAGAACCAGCGCGCGCTACCCCGAGAAACCAATCATCCAGCCGCGAGGGCTCGGGACGTGGTGGAGGATTCCATTCGAGCCCTACCCTCTCGGCGGGCCGGGAAAGCATAGCTGACATTTTGGGGTCCAACTCAGGCCTTGCCACCGTCCCAGAGGGCGGCAGCGCAGCCGAATCTTCTTCCGACAGCTCTCCCTCCGATGCTGAGATCGACATTCGGTCGGGGGGAGGCCCACTGGATACCACTGGTAAGCTCCTTGTAGAGGGCCCAGCGCGTTCCGTGGGTTGCTCCACTGGATCGGAGGTGCAAGAGGAGTGGTGGTCCCCTGCGGGGTTTGCCACCACTGTGACCATCACCCGGTGCCAGGTAACGACCGCACCAAGAAACGCACGGGTGAAACGGCATCCTTAAAAGGACGATCCGTCGTCTTTACAAAGACGCACCCGTGAAGCTCTTTTAGATAGAATTTGCTCTTTTAGGAAATGCTCTTTCAGTGCTGAGGCGCACAGGGGAGATGGCCGCTTGCCACACGACTGGGGATAGTGCAGCCTGAAGTGTGCAACCCACTCGATACTGGAACGACCGCCGCTGTAGCGCCGTCCCGCCAACACAGAAAGCTTCCCAGAGCGTGCTGAACTCGCAGTTCGCCGTAGACACAGTTCAAGGTAAGCAGAACGATACTGTCGCTCAGCTTTGAAGCTAAAAGCTGGTATGCATTGCACCTGCTGCCCTCTTATACTCACGCAGTGATCAGTGGCAGCTGGACGCAATAATTGCATGCCAATGTGCATTGCCTCGTTTAGTTTACACTCAAAGTAGATTGGTCTATCGAAGCGATATCCCATATTCGTCGGTCACCGACGTGGCGTCGAGAGTGACAGACTGAAAGGGAACCATGAAACAATAACCAGAGCTGATAAAACAAATAAAATAAAAATGAAATACAAATAAATTAATTAATAAATTAATAGCTTTAGTGATCACAGCTGATATTTAAACAAATTATTTAAACAAATAATTGAATATAAACAAACAGATAACTATGAAAGTAGTGAATGAATAAATGAATGTAGCGATCTAAAAGTAATGTTATTTTAATGAATCTTTGATCCTTCTTTTCTTCATTCGTTTATTTTTTTTTCCAGAGCTGGATGGATTTTGGCTGATCTCGTTTCTCTTCCAGCTGCCTATCCTCCTTGTTTTCTTCACTGACAAGACACCATCATTCTTCCTCTGGAGCAGGCCATTCACTCTCTCTATCTGGGCTTCCTTTCAAGTCAAGTCAAGTCACCTTTATTTATATAGCGCTTTAAACAAAAGAGATTGCGTCAAAGCAACTGAACAACATTTATTAGGAAAACAGTGTGTCAATAATGCAAAATACAGTTAAAGGCAGTTCATCATTGAATTCAGTGATGGCATCATTCAGCTCAGTTCAGTTTAAATAGTATCTGTGCAATCATTTACAATCAAGTCAACGATATCGCTGTAGATGTAGTGACCCCAACTAAGCAAGCCAGAGGCGACAGCAGCAAGGAACCGAAACTCCAGAATGGAGTCTTGGGAGAAACCAGGCTCAGATGGGGGGCCAGTTCTTCTCTGACCAGACGAAACCAGTAGTTCAATTCCAGGCTGCAGCAAAGTCAGATTGTGCAGAAGAATCATCTGTTTCCTGTGGTCTTGTCCTGGTGGTCCTCTGAGACAAGGTCTTTACAGTTGTCGTGGTCTACGCTGTCTCGTGGTTCCTGTTGGGCAAGCTGCTGGCTTTGTTTCTGGCCCTGTGCGTCATGACTTGCAACTCACCAAGCAGTTTCACATGAGGCGATTCTGCCTTGTCCAGGGTCTCCTTACAGCAGAAGCGCTGCCTGTTTGGACTGCAGTATGCGGGCAGCAGTGTGCTGCCTGTGAGAGACATCCAGCTAGTTAATGACACCTGCTAGTTAATGATCTGGTCTTCCACAATTGTGACCTTTAGCAATAAGTGTACTTTTTGTAATATATATTATGTGGTAAATCTACCACAAAAGTAAAACCAGGAGGTTGGGCTAGTTCAGTTGTCACACAGGAAATGTGTGTTCTTTGGCTCTGTAACAACTGAATGAGATTTAAAGTTTAAACAGAAAGTGCAATGCACAATGCACATTTTCTCTAACACTAAAATCAACAACAATGTACAGTCTTACAAAATATTTTTATTTGAAGTATGCTGCTCTTTTGGACTTTCTATTTGTTACAGAATACAGAAAACTGTTTCGGGGTTTCCACAAAAAACATTTAGCAGCACAACTTTTTTTCAACACTGATAATATTTATTTTTTCTTGCGCAGCAAATCAGCATATTAGAATAATTTCTGAAAGATCATGTGACACCGAACACTGGATTAAGAATGCTAAAAAAGTATATATATATGTATGTATATATATACAGCGCCCTCCATAAGTACTAGATCAGTAAAGACAAAATTGCTTCTCTGCTGTGGAGTCAAGACATTTGTAAATATGTTTAAAAGATGAATATGAGACAAAACTACAGAATGTCACATTTTATTATTAGGTCTTTCGACACATGTTTAACCAAATGAAAAGGACAGCACTTTAAGAGTTCATCCCACTATTTGATTTGTGCATTAATATTGGAACAGTTGAATTTTAGACAGATGTAAAATAATAAAAGCTAATATTTAGTTGCAGATCCCTTGCATGCAATCTGAGCAGTGAGTCTGCAACCCATAGACATCACCAGACTCTTGATCTTATGCTTTGAAATGCTTTTCTCCAGCCTTTAATGCAGCCAATTAAACTGTTGCTTGTTTGGGGAGTTTCTGTCTTTAGTCTCCTCTTCAGCTGGTGAAATTTATGTTCGGTCGGATTAAAATCTGGAGATTGATTTGGGCAATCTAAGACTTTACATTTCTTTGCCCTGATAAAGTCCTTGACTGAAGTGACAGGGTGTTTTGGGTCAGTGTCCTGATCTAACATGAAGTGCTTTCTAATGAGTTTGGTGGCATTTTCTTGAATATTGGTAGCCAAGATGATTTTGTACCCTTCCAAATTCATTCTGCTACTACCATCATACATTAAGTTCTCATTAAATGAAGAGGTCCTATTCTAGAGACATCCACACGTTTGCTTTCCAATCACTTAGATAAAGGTTAATCCTTGTCTCATCGGTCCATCAACTCAGTGCCAAAACTCTACTGGCTCACATTTGTGAAGATTCTTGTCTTTCTATTTTTGGTGCTGATCAGAGGTTTGCATCTTGCTGTGTAGCTTCTGTAATTCTGTGCCAAAGTCTCCTGCGGACAGTAAATTGACAGAGAATCAGAGAGCTTTCTGGAGGTTGTTGGTGATTTTACTGACATGTATTTTAGGGTTCATTTTAACAGCTTTTATGATTTGTCTGTCATCAACTTCAGTTGTTTTTCTCAGCCAATCAGGTCGTCGTTGGTTGCTGTTGTCGCCGATAGTTTCCAAACTCTTGATTTCTCTGTGCCCTTTGTTTTTCCTATAGTTCACATTAACTTCCTCTTTTCTTTTAGCATCCAAATTTCTTGCTTCTCTTTCAGAGTCAGCTTCCTGATCTACATCCTGGTTTGTGTGTGTCATTACCAAATGCAAGACTTAGAATGCAGAAGCAATGCAAGACACATTCACTGCTTTTAATATCTGAAGAATTACTGCAACAGGACACACCTGAACACTTAGAAAGACCTGTAAGGTAACTGTTCCTATACTTATGCTCACATCAGATGGGAGATGAAACTCTAAATGTATATATATATATATATATATATATATATATATATATATATATATATATATATATATATATATATATATATATATATATATATATATATATATATATATATATATATATATATATTCAAATAGAAATCAGGCATTTTAAATCCTAATAATAATTTACAAAATTACTGCATTTACTCTATTTTTCAGCAAAAAGTACAGACTTGAAATACTTATTTTAAAAACATTAACAATATTCACCCCAAACTGCATATAAATACAGTTATTACACACACACACACACATACATACAATGACATAATGAAAAATCTATTCACTGTATATATTTATGATCTATAAAAGATAATTTATATTTCGGATAGTAGTTATTCGAATAGATAGTCTAATACAACAAATGCAAACAAATGTGATGTATAATATAGCCACATGGTGGCGCTGTGAGACTGTTTCCCTCCCCAGTTCACATTGCTCCAGAACACAGAATCACAGAATGACTCATCGGCCTAAACTCCCATGAGAACACAGACATCAGACTTACTCTTACACTCGTTTCTGAGACATGCAGACCTGTGTGTGTTTCAATGAACAGATCTGTAAAAAAGAAGTATTATGTAATAACAGACTGAATCCAAATTCAGCTAACACACATGAAGCCTAGCTGTATACTGTATAATGCATTAAAACAGTAACTACCTTCATGAATGGTATTCATAATATGGAATGTAATGCATTACATGTTTGCAAAACTTGCAATCAGGCATAATACATTTGAATTCTACCAATAAGTATTACACTTTAAAGAGCATATGCTTTTATAAAAGTTGTGTACTATGCAGATTGTTTCAAAACAGCTTCAAAAGCAGAAAACTAACAGTTGGTCTTGCAAAATTCATCAGTAATGAGAATGAACTGACACATAAAACCATCTGATTTAATGCACCACAGTTTTTAAAGCTATTACCATAACTGTTTACAACTGTGAACACATGACTGATTATAATGCATTACACATATACACATAGGCTCATGTACACATATTACAGATCTTTAGCCAAATCATGTGTTTGTTTTAACAATTTCTGCCAGGTGGGAGGTTCAACACACTCACGTTTCACACACACACGTTTAACTCTCTGGAGATCTGAGGGGCTTTTCATGAGCAAGAAGATAAAAGTAACTTGTGCACCATATTGACTTATGTCTTAAATTTGAGCAGTAATTTGGCAGTTCCTGGAGCATGCAGAATGCTGATACACATCTAATTATTACTATAACAGATGGGAGACCTGTCAGCATATGCTGGAACAACATTATATTGCTAACAAAAACACTGGGGAGATTAGACGTTCGCCTCTGATTTTATTTCTAATGTTTTCTGTCAGCACTTCTATTTATTCACCGTAATGAATGATATTTCAGATTGTTTCTTACAGATCTTTTTTCCCCATAAATATCTCTCTTTCCTGTGTTCAGTCTGTCTGGCTCTTGCTCTAGGTGTTGTGTTGTTTTTCATTTGCATTAAACAGAGTCTGGATCTGCAACGCGGTCAATTAAGAAGATAGAGTCTAGCATTCGGGCTTACATTGGTTTTTGAGAACTGCTCTCACACTAGCATCATTTTATTTTTCTCCATCCTTGTTTACATTTAAAAATGCTGCAGTGCAGGGTGTAAAAAAACATCAGTTTGTAGATTAAAATCTTGTGATCATTCGTTTTTCACAGTTGGCTGGTTTTTGTTTTCCATAACGAACCAAAAAATGGTTCTTCTATGGCATCACAGCAAAAACACCCTTTTGGAACCCCCCCTTTTTTTTTTAAGAGTGTAATAACATTATTCAAGCAAAGATCAATTAAATTGATTGAAAGTGAAACATGTTTCAATTAAATGTTTTTCTTTTTGAATTTTTGAATCCTGAAAAAAACAACAAAAAAACATGGTTTTCCCAAACATATATTAGAATGATTTCTGAAGGATCCTGTGACACTGAAGATTGGAGTAATGATGATGAAAATTCAGCTTTGATCAGAAATAAATAACTTTTTACTTATATATATATATATATATATATATATATATATATATATATATATATATATATATATATGTATATATATATATATATATATATATATATATATTATACATATATATATATAATTTGTATTTTTGGTCAGATTGATGCAGTTTTGATGCATAAAGAATATATATTTTGAAAACAAAAATGTAAAGAAAAAAATACTTTTCTATTTCTATAGTGCTCTTCTCAATACATATTGTTCCAAAGCTGCTTTGCAAACTATAGTGGCTCACAAACCCTCTAAACAGCCAAAGGGAACAGAGTCAGGGAAAAACTCGCTAAGAGGTTGAATGAGATGAGGAAGAAACCTCTGGAGAAACAAACACTGCTGGAAAAAACCTTCTCCTCTGACTGCTACTTAAAATCTCATCTCTTCTGTTTTCTCTAATCTCTTCTTGTCTCCTCTATACCACAGAAGAGGTCATTATAATATATACACTGTATAGTATAACTGTATACATAGGATATATATATAGTATATATGTATACGAAGTATATATGTATCTTAAAAAAGGGATAGTTCACCAAAAAAAAAAAAAAAAAAAAAAAAACTGTCATCACTTACTAACACTCATGTTTTTCCAAACCTGTATGAGTTTCTTTCTTCTATGCCATGGAACACAAAAAAGATTCTCTGAAATAAGGATTGGACCCACTGACTTTCATTGAAAAAAATAAATAAATAAAAAACATGAAAAAAATTCTTCTAAATAATTTTTGTGTGTCCCACAGAAGAAAGACAGTCATACAGGTGTGTATAGGTAAACGATCAAGACAAACATTTTGAGTTTTGGGTGTACTCTCCCTTTTTTAATCTGTTGTTTTTTGAGTTTCCTAAACAGTTTTAGTTCTTCCCATTTGAGCCATTTAACTATCCATAATTTCAGGAATCAAATAATTTACTCAAAAAAGAAAATGATCAAGGGACAATAAGAACAAACAAAGAGGCAAAGTCCTGACTCACTGGAGCGCTCACCATCAAAGTAAAAAACAACTCTCATAAGCCCTCAGTAAATCCCTGAGTTAAAAACAACACTGAGAAAACACTACCCAAGGAGCTTTCTGTTTACAAAGAAATCTTTATGTAAAGGATCTGGCTTGGTGTTTATTAAACAATTTTAATGCAAGATGTGTAAGCAAAGAATCTCAGTAAGTGCATTAAAGTCATTTAAATCACACCTAGTTGTGGATTAACCCAGTACTGTCAAGTTAAAGCTATCAATTATGTTACAGGACAATATCTGACTGAAAAAGTAAAAACAGTTGTTTTTATCTTTAACAGCTTTGCTACTAAACTACCTGTGTATAAACTGTTTTAAATAACGCCTTCTAGCCAATCAGAATTGAGCATTCAGACAGACCATGGTATACCATATACTATAAAATCACATCAGATGTTCACAGACTTTCTCTTGTCATACAGGCAACTATGAGAAGGATCCGACAGAATGTATACAGTGGTATTTGTATTTGTATTTTTTTTTCAGCTGACCAGTAGCAAAAAAACCTAGTTTGAAAACAATCATTACTATTGCAGAAATAACACACACAACTTTAAGCATCCTGCAAAGTGGGATCAAAAACTCTTTCATATGTGGACAAAATATCTTGAATTTACGACTGGAAAATTACAACACTTTGACTTCAGATGGCTCACTAGCAAGCAGCTGTATAACCACAAAAGGGCCTTTGAGAGATAATTTAACAATACGCACAGAGTTTTCATACTATATATATTCTGCACAGAAGCGGGGTAATAATAGTATAGAGCAATTGCTTCGCTTCCCCTGAGTCTTTTTTGTATTGTGTGGCAATCGCTTCTGAAGCATTTGAGGCTGGGAGATACACCACAGTAAGCGCTACAGTTTCTGCTTCAGCCTCCAGGGAACAATAAAAAGGAAAATCTCCTTTGCATTTTTAAGGAGATCCATCTCAGTTCCTTTGTTAAGATTTAGGAGATGACCTAGCAACCATATGTCCCTTAGATTCAGAGATGAACCTAATCACAATATCCCACATTTATTCTAAAGATTAACAGTATTTCTAGGAGTGACAGTGGATGCACTGGCTGTTGTCGAACGCAATAGGGAATTCCTTTGGCTTTATTTAGCTGTTCTTCAGAGAATGCTGTATGTTTTTCCCATCCAAGGCTGCATGACATGTGTAAAATAAAAGCAATAATGGGAAAGTGATTGATACCACTGTGTGGATGGCTTCATTACATGTTGAGATAGAATGTCCTTTGGGAACCACATTCGGATAGTTCTGTGCATGATTGATAGGTTTTATTAACAGTTGTGGAAATATCATTTCTGAATATAGAATAGAATAGGAAGAGTGAAACAGATAATACTATAATACTGGACAGTTTATTATTTATTATTATTTCATGATGAAATTATTTAATTTTATAATTTTATAATGTATTTAATTTTATAATGTCAATATGTAAAGTATATCATGTGTTCAGGGAGGCATGCTATGTGTTATCTAAACAAAATACTATTTTTCTGTAATGCATAATTTACAAAGCAATACATTTTCTACATAGCAGTGCCAGTTCACTTTGTATCACTCATGTATCTCTTTGGTTCCCTTCTCACATCATAGTCAGTTGACAAACAACATTTCCATTATAATGGCATTTATTAGCTAGCAAGAATCAGTTCAATAAGCAGAATAATGTATAGTCAGCCAGTCAGTATAACAATAATTATAGTACAAGCAACAATGACAGCACCACCACAATGAAAAAGACAACTTCATTTCTCTTTTAGATAATATTGACCGGCTAGCTGTACATTTTAATATTTCTAAAAAGATAGTTGAATAAATATGTGGCATAGTGAAGTCATATGACAATAACGTAGCAAAATACTGTTTGAAATGCTGTTGCACAGCATATGAAGCCAGTAATGCATTCCTGACAATGCAATGTGTGCTTTTCAACCAGTCATTGTTACTTGAATGTAGTGCAGAACCGTGGCCCTCGAAAGCAAGTGGAGCTCATCTCTTGCATGAAAATTGTGTTTTTTTTTTTTGTTAGCTGCATCCACACAGCCTCTCTGCCCAGACACCAATTGAGAAAATCACATTTTCAATTTGTCTGGCCATTTGTGTCAGAGGCAATTCTGAAATAACTGAGCCCTACAGGTGGTATAAGAGGCTGTTCAGGACGTTGATGAATTTGGCTTAGCAGAGGTTTGTGTTTAATCTCAGGATTCTGTGACAGCCACGAGAGCTGGGCATGTTAGGAACTTGCGGCACGGTTAATGACTTTAGCCTCAGTGTTGACGAGCAGCTGAATAAAACAGTAAGTTTGACATTCACTACAGGATGAGAAATGTTCCCGAGCATTTAGGTGTCACTCACTAGAGCACTATACTGACAGAGAGAGACAGAAGACGCAATGCATGAATTATATACATAGCATTGTAAATTTGTCAATCTCAGAGAAATCAGAATCAACTGCAGAATCGTATATTTGCATTCATGCTATTCATACTGGTGCCAATCATAATAATCATAATAATAGGAAAATAACATTTCTCATTAAAATTATATAAAACATAAAATATCAGTGAATTATTGAAGTTCATCTGTCACAGAATAAAAAAATAAAAAGGTAGTTACGTTTTTTGTCTACTTTTTATTTCAAGAAACGTTCCAAATAATTGAAAAAATGTTATTTAAAAAAATTATGATTGTTTTTTTTTTTTTTTTTTTACTTTCCACCTTCTTGCAATATTGGAATTCTGAACTAACAATTCTGAAAGGTCTGATGAATTGTGACAATTGTAAATTGGATACAATAAAATAAAATAAAATAATTGAGATTAAAAGTTGTGTTTACCGTATTTATTACTCACTGGCACAAATAAGCTACTATAGTTATTAGACATTTCATATTTATCTTCTTAAGGTAAAAAAGGGCCAGGTATCTACCCATCTAGGAGGCACCATTTGTGCATTCGTTTTAAATATATTCATCCCTGTGGCTAAATTCATAGACATGTTATTTTATCATGAAGTATTTGCAGTTCCCCTTTTCAGGACGGCATGTTTTTCCAGACTGTTTAATATTCCCTCTGACATATTTGGGTTCCTGAATATTTTTCTCTCCCCAAATAAAATCTATTCATGTTTAATGTCTGCAAACATTTCTGAGAGAAAACGGGGCATGTTCTAGAAACATTTGACTAAAGAGAGGTGAAGACATGTTAATGCAGGCTGTTATTATTCAAAAACCGATTCATTTGCATGACACAAAATATGACATTAATGGTTTCTATGAGACACACAGCCAGAGGTCATTTATTATTCAGTCTAAATGCCATATAACAAATGTTAAACAATGCCTAAATTTAGTGTCGTTACATTTTGAGCCTACTTAAAAATTAGCAAAATATTGCACATGCCTCGCAAGCAGGCTTTTGTTTCACTGTCCTATACCCTACCAAACAAATAGCACATACTGTAACACTTATCTCCACCAACACAGACACAATCCTAAAGACAAACGAGACTAATTGAGCAGGGCTCTGCCCAGCAGTGAGGTTTTGTATTGCAAGTATGCATCATATCAGTGCGGTCTGCAGCTTGGATGCCCCAGATCCTACAAACAACCGGGCATAACAGAGCCGATCTCTCCGTTTTGAGGCTTGTACAGATTTGCCTGTCAACAGTGTCAGGTTTGAAAGAGAAACACACACATTTCGTATGAAAGGCAATAGCAACATTTGTGAGATGGTAAACAAGCAACTGTTTAAGAAAACGCTGGGTTCTCGAGTCACTGACTTGTGGAAACAAGTTTACAGAAATCACTACAAACGAGATGCCTCGGTTTTGTGTTCCTGTAGTCAACAACCCAGAATCTGAAATCGGTCTTAATGATGTCAGGTATCATGCCACAGCACAAATAAATATTTAGAGTTTAATATGAGAAAATCAAAGTGTGAGGAATAGTAATAGTGATTTATGCCTCATCGCTATTAACTCACCTGCACATTTGCTGTCTACACGTTACAGCACATACATTGTGTTCCTTGGAGAAAAAAATACTTGTCATCCAATAGCTGCTTCATGGAGCTAACCAAATGCTCAGTACTGTATAACCTGTCCAGAGATCGGCTCAAGCAGTCTCCCGGTGGGCCGCTCTGTCTCACATCACATGTTTTTCATTCTGACACATGAAGGCAGTGATGTAATGGAGGTCAGAGTTGCTCTAATGTCACTACATCAGATGTAATTAAACCTTTCTAGTTGCCTACAGCACTCATCCGCTCATGACCTAAGGGTCAGATGGAGTCTTATTCTGCCTCGCTTCCAAGACACACTAAGGAGTTTGTTTTCTAAGTAGCTTTCTGTTCATGTGGGAACATTCAAGGAACTGTGACAAAAGTTCAGAGGTCAGGGAAATAGGGTGAAGGGAACCAAGTGAAGAATGCAGACATGGGCTAATGCCGATGACTTAATTCAATTAAACAGCTCACTAAATGTGGTTTTATTAACAAAGTTCGGGAGAAGCACGATCAGATAATCATCCAATTTGGCACAGGTGCATCTCGTTTAGCTAATCATCTTAAATAGCACGCAAGCGTATATATATATCCAGTCTTCCTACCTCCTGTCCCACGACAGTTTTTCGGCATAGACTGTCCGCATTCGGTTCGCTCTGTCCGCATTCGGTTCGCTCTGTCCGCATTCGGTTCGCTCTGTCCGCATTCGGTTCGCTCTGTCCGCATTCGGTTCGCTCTGTCCGCATTCGGTTCGCTCTGTCCGTCATCTTATCACAGACCCAATCTTCCTTCCGACGAAGATATCTATCCGCCGAACACCAACAAGCGTCATCGCGTCAGCTGCTCTTCTCGCCAAGCCACACGTTGTGGCCAAAAGCTCGTGCAAATCCTTGAGCTCGCCTCACTCGACAACACGATTTTCTCGCCAGGACCGGGCTCTCTTACAATGCTGGATCGCAGCCGTGCTCCAGTTCTCAGCGCAGTAAACCTCTCTCGCTTTTTCAGCCGTGGCGCAGTTCGATGCTGCCTCCACTAGCGGCGAAGACCGTGCGTTGTTGTAGTGGCATGTCGTTCGTGAAAGAATCGTTTTTTCGAATGAATCTTCTAGGCGAACGAATCGTTCTCAGTTTACACTAATTCATGAAGAATTTTTCAGAGTTGTCATCCACAATGAGTGAGTTTCATATGAGTCTCAGAGATCGAGAGCTCTCATTCGTGAACGAAAGGACTAAACCGGTATACATGTCGAGTTGATTAAACGGATACATGTCGTTCGTAAACGCAATGAACTGGTACATATCTTCTCTTAACAAAATTGATGAGAGTAAACCGGGTCATTTAGCATGTCAATCTTGCAAAATGTAAAGCGCAGTTATAGGTACTGTGCACATATTGTTTACATATTTAGCATACAAAAGATAAATTCCACGTTTAATCCCCGATTTATGAACGTGAATATATAGATCAATATATGAACCGTCTGACCAAACAATTAAAATGCTAATCATGCAAGAAAACCTCGTGATTTGCTCATCTGAACAATTTAAATAGACGTTATATATAGAATGCGCTTATGAAGACGCAAAAATTTGTTAAACGGCGTTATGACTTAACTCTGTCCGATGACGATGCCACTTTTTAACCACGAAGCAAAGGCTTTTTGCAGAGTTGTCATCCACACCAAAATGTCTAAAGACATTACATTTGCTTTACTGTGCATGTTTAAACCTCACTGAGAAGATACAGACATAAGTTTCATGCAATTATTCCGGCAGGATCGATTATTTAGGGACATATTTCACCATTTACTGGCATGATTATTCAGAATTTTTCAAAAAACGCTACTGCCTCGTGTTTGGCTGCAGAACAACAAGTGTGAGTAAATTTTCTATCGTCTTTTTAGGACTGTTATATGAAAAGCATGCAAAGTAAATGTCTTTAGAAACGGCTTGAATTTGAATATCACATTACTGCAATTAACGTTACTGCTATAGACATGTCTATTGGTACAATGGTTTATAAAACTAAACATGCTACATCGTTTCAAAGCCTCTATTTTCACAGTCCATACTACAACAGGAAAACGGCATCCCAAAATTTATCTGCTCTGGAGGCTGTTTAAAAGGGCCCGAAGGCCAAAAATAAGAGGAAAAGATGCTTTTCCAACAGGACTGTATTAATTCAGACAAGGTTTGACCAATTGTCAAATCAGCCAACAACTACACACTGTAAAACCCGACAAGTTAACTTAACTCAAATCGTTTGAGTAAACCGATTGCCTTGACTGTAATACCTGACAAGTAAACTTAACTCAAACGGTTTGAGTAAACAGATATCCTTAAGTTATGTTAACTCAAACCATTTGAGGAAACCGATTGCCTTAAACCATTTAAGTTGAAAAAACTAACAGTTACGAGTACTCTGAACTTAATTCAGTTGAGTTCACTGAAAGAAGATATACATTGCGATTAAGTGATTAATTGAGCTTTAGTGATGAACACCTGCTGTTAACAAACAGAATTACTGAAGAAAAGAGAGAAAGGAACAACAGCTGACTTCAGACACAGCCTCACTCAAACCTGACAAGTTATGTTAACTCAAACCGTTTGAGGAAACCGATTGCCTTAAACCATTTAAGTTGAAAAATCTAACAGTTATGAGTACTCTGAACTCAATTCAGTTGAGTTCATTGAAAGAAGATATACATTGCAATTAAGTAATTAAGTGATTTACCGAGTGATAATTGTGAATTAGTGATGAACAGCTGCTGTTAACAAAAAGAATCACTGAAGAAAAGAGAAACACAAGAACTACTACAACTGACTTCAGACACAGCCTTAGATGAAATCAACTGAAATAAAATACATGAAATCTCTCAAGATCTGATTAAACAACCCACAAACATCATCACCAGCTCCACTTATTAATAACCAGACTGACTTTATTTCTGTCAGACGTCTACAGAAGATCTTATTGAGAATGAACTAAGGGTTAGATGTTGGTTTATTGTTTCATTTGAAGTAACCATGTTAGAGATCAGTGTTTGCTTTAGTTGGGCTCTTGACCCTTGATTTCTGTCTTAGTCTTTTCTCTGGCTGTTATAACCATGTGTTTCTAAATCACGTTTGTTGTAACTCAAAAGCCCAGAAGAAATGCCATCAGGAGTTAACCTGTACCTAGATGTAGGTTGTTATACTTTATATAGGTGATGATAATTATTCATTATTATTCACAAATATTGATCTGTCTAATCGGAGTCTAATCTCTGATGAAACAAATGTGTAATTAGTAGAAGAGGACCTAATAAAAATGACACTAAGAGCCAGTGATTCTGTGATAGTTAATATAAAAATGACTTCATAAACATTTTGTACACATACATTTGTCTTCTATTCCAGTAACTGGTCAAACATAGACATCAATAATCAGAATATGAACCTCAACGATGGTGACAAAAAAACATGCTGCAATGCATGCTGGGTACTATTGTAGTAAAAAACTCATCCATGGCGCCCAGCATGCTCTGCAGCATTTATTTTTTATTTTTTTATGGTCACCATTGTTGAGGTTCATATTCTGATTATTGATGTCTTTGTGTGACTGGTTGAGACTGTAGAAGACCAAACTGTTTGGAAAGTCTTTGTATTAACTGCTTATTACAGAACCACTGGCTTTCAAATCACTTTTACTATAATAGATCAAATTACACAACACTTATTTCATCAGAGATTAGACTCCTAGCAGTTCAATAATTGATGATTATCATCAGCAATATAAAGTAAAACAACCTACACCTAAGTACAGGTTAACACCTGATGGCATTTCTTCTGGGCTTTTGAGTTACAACAAACATGTTTTAGAAACACACGGTTATAACAGCCAGAGAAAAGACTAAGACAGAAATCAAGGGTCAAGAGCCCAACTAAAGCAAACACTGATCTCTAACATGGTTACTTCAAATGAAACAATAAATCAACATCTAAACCTTAGTTCATTCTCAATAAGATCTTCTGTAGACGTCTGACAGAAATAAAGTCAGTCTGGTTATTAATAAGTGGAGCTGCTGATGCTGTTTGTGGGTTGTTTAATCAGATCTTGAGAGATTTCATGTATTTTATTTCAGTTGATTTCATCTAAGTCTGTGTCTGAAGTCAGTTGTAGTAGTTCTTGTGTTTCTCTTTTCTTCAGTGATTCTGTTTGTTAACAGCAGCTGTTCATCACTAATTCTCAATCAGCACTTAGTTAATCACTTAATTACTTGAATGCAAAGTTTTAAAACTTACAGGGTTTAAATCAAGGCAATCTGTTTACTCAAACGGTTTGAGTTAAGTTAACTTGTCGGGTTTTACAGTGCAGCAGCCAAAGCAAGCATGAAGCTACTTTTACTTGCAACACGGGCCTGCACATCTCAGTATTTCCATCCTGTTACTTCTGCTAGCAGTGCAGGCTACACAGGTTCTTCAAGACATCACACACCCCAGCCCCTTCCCACGACCCACAGCTACAGCAGCTGAAGCAAACGTGAAGCCGCCTCCATTCGTAAACGCGCCCTCAACTCTTCCGCTCCCTCATGCTACTAACCATTTTTCTGTTCAGTGGCCTCCAGCTCCAGATTTGCCAGAAGGCAGAGGGTACCAAGACCTATTAGTGGTCAGGCCGATTATTTTATTTATTTATATATCTATCTTGAACCCTCTTCAGCCAACCCCTCTAACGCCAGCTCATCCCCTTTCACTAAAACTCCTAATCTACCATAGCTAACTCTCCTAACATGCCCTATCTATCTGTAACGGTCAATCCTCACTTCAGCCATCCTTCCGCAGGAGCTTTCTCTGTATCTCCCCACCGCTGCAGCTTTGTCCGCTCCCGCAGGAGCCTTCTCTATATCTCCCCACTGCCGCAGTATTGTCCGCTCCTGCAGGAGCCTTTTCTGTTTTTTCCTCACTGCCGCAGCAGTGTATGCTCCCGCAGGAGCCTCTACCTATATTTCACCACTGCCGCAGCAGTGTCTGCTCCCGCAGGAGCCTCTACCTATATTTCACCACTGCCGCAGCAGTGTCTGCTCCCGCAGGAGCCTCTACCTATATTTCACCACTGCCGCAGCAGTGTCTGCTCCCGCAGGAGCCTCTACCTATATTTCATCACTGCCGCAGCAGTGTCTGCTCCCGCAGGAGCCCTTTCCATCCTTCCCTACTGCCGCAATTCTCGCTGCCGCAAGAGCCTCAAAAAAAAATAAATAAAAAATAAATAAATAATATATATTTTATGTCCATTCTCCAATTCAACCTCATCAGGCTCGCTTTTGTCTAACTCCGGAACGCCCAATCTAAATTCACGATGGACCCTCCTTTCATCAACGACAAAAAAAAAAAAAAAAAAAAAAAAAAAAAAAATCCATCGATTAATCGAGTAATAAAATGCGTTTTTGCTTAATTATACTGATGTGCGCATGCACAGTAAATCTGATGGGTAGGATAAAATGTCAGGACCCCGGACTTTTATTTAGTCGGGTTGACGTACCTTTTCAGTTCTGTGTATGTGATGTGACGCTAGTTTTACTTAAATCAAATGGTCAAATGCTCATGAACTGACTGTCAGAGCAGTTCTGGAGATGTTGTTCAAGTCCTTATTTAGTGAGACCGCAGACGCAGAAATTACCGTGAGCGTAACGCGCGCTTCAGTGTGTGTGTGATAAAGGAAGTCGCGCTCCTGCTCCATTCATTAACAGAGACACACAGAACATGCAGGATTTACATTTAGATACTGTTCCGGCTTAATATTTAGAGATATTAATTCGTGAATTGGATGTAAGTGCAATTACCTATTTTGATTAATTCATTCCAAAAACAAAAAAAAACAAAAAAAAAAAAAAACAAACAAAAAAAATTAGTAATAAAATAAATAATAATAATAATAATTGGCAAGTTCTTTGCCATTCCGCGTTCAACTGTAAATTCCGTTTTTGTGACTGGATTCCGCAATCCCCTCCACGTTTTCTGCATCGCGGAAATTGTAGGGCCCTAGTTGTGGTATGCCAGCTCTATCTTGCAATGGACACATGCCACAACGTTCTCTTTACGTCCTCAAATCAAAACACTGCTGACTCCTTGCAGTACGTGATTTTCGGACGCAGCGCTTGTCTCCTTCCGCCAACAACAACCAAAAAAAAAAAAAAAAAAAAAAAAAAAAAAAAATGCGTTGTCACATTTTAAAAAATAAAATAAATCATTGCGAAAGAACCTGACGTGAGATTTAGAATAAATTAAAAGAGGCTTCGAAGCAGAGGAATTTGCCTACATCATTTTTTGTAATCGCGTTACTCGAGGAATCGTTTCAGCCCTAAACTTAAGCAGCTCAAAAGGGGCCTCTCACATAATCCGATAGATGCCCTCGGTTGTTGTTCATCAGACATTTAAAAAAAAAAAAAAAAAAAAAAATATTCCTCCTTAAATCATGTTGTGTACTTGAATAATAGAAGCCTCTCAGTTATCGTTTCTTCGGCCAAAGTAAGGGCCCTCCAGCCATCGTTACAATCTCCTTGCCTATTTCAGCATCGGACAGGGCTCTCCCTTCCGGTGCAGCTGGGCAGTGGCTCCCTTCGGTCGCAGTGTGAGCCTTTCATCTGTCATTGAGTTGCGCTGCGCGCTCAGCGGCAGACGGGGTTATCCCTCCCGGTGCAGCAGAGCCACAGGCCCCCTTCGGTCGTTGTGACAGCCCTCCATCCGATGCATCAAATTAAGCCTCGTATACAGTCGCAAGGGGGACTCTCCCTTCCGGTGCAGCAGAGCCGCAGCTCCCTTCGGACGCAGCGAGAGTCCCTCCATCAGTCGCGTTTTCTTGCCTACTCCGTATCGGACGGGGCTCCCCTACCGGTGCAGCAGACCCACGGCTCCCTTCGGTCGCAGGGTGAACCCCCCCGTCTGAGTTATGTTGCATGCTCAATGGCGGACCGGGATCTCCCTCCCGGGGGAACACAGCCGCTGGCTCCCTTCGGTCGCAGCAGGAGCCCTCCATCCGATGCATCAAACCGTGCCTCGAATCTTCTTGCCTATTCTGCATCTGATGGGGCTCTCCCTTCCGGTGCAGCAGACCCACGGCTCCCTTCGGTCGCAGGGTGAACCCCCCATCTGAGTTATGTTGCATGCTCAAGGGCGGACAGCGTTCTCCCTCCCGGGGGAATAGAGCTGCTGGCTCCCTTCGGTCGCAGTGAGAGCCCTCCATCAGACGCATCAAGCCATGCCTCGCATCGCAAGGGGGACTCGCCTTTCCGGTGCAGCAGAGCAGCAGCTCCCTTCGGACGCAGCAAAAGTCCCTCCAACAGTCGTATTCCAGTTAGCGTCAATCAGGGCTCTCCCCTCCGGGGCAGCACTCCTGCTGCAGAGTTGCGAACCCCCTACGGAGGCTGGGAGAACCCTCAGAGGCAAAAAAAAAAAAAAAAAAAACGTGCCTCCATAAACCCGCAATGGGGGACTCCCCCTTCCGGTGCAGCAGAGCCGCAGCTCCCTTCGGATGCAGCGGGAGTCCCTCCAACAGTCGCGTCTCTTTGCCTTCTCAGCATCGGACTAGGGCTTCTCTTCCGGTGCAGCAGACCCACAGCTCCCTTCGGTCGCAGTGTGAACCCCCCATCTGAGTTATGTTGCATGCTCAACGATGGCTAGGGATCTCCCTCCCGATGGGGTACAGCCGCTGGCTCCCTTCGGTTGCATTAGGAGCCCTTCATCCGACGCGCCAAACCGCGGCTCGAATCTCATTGCCTATTCAGCATCTGACGGGGCTCTCCCTTCTGGTGCAGCAGACCCACGGCTCCCTTCGGTCGCAGTGTGAACCCACCGTCCGAGTCATGTTGCATACTCTATGGCGGCCAGGGATCTCCCTCCCGATGGGATACAGTCGCTGGCTCCCTTCAGTCGCAGTGAGAGCCCTCCATCAGATGCAACAAACCGCGCCTCGTACTCCGCCGCAAGAGGGACTCTCCCTTCCGGTGCAGCAGAGCCGCAGCTCCCTTCGGAGGCAGCAAGAGTCCCTCATTTCTTGATATCCGGCATCGTGGTCCTCCCATAAGCGGCACGGAGGGCTCGCTGGTAAGACGTTGCGAGCCGCAGCTCTCGTCGAACACTGCACGGCTCTCCCGGTCGCTCTGCATTTTCTTCCCAACACGCATATTTTGGGGGGCAACTAAATTTTAGCTCTCTGGCTGCTGTCCTATGGCTTTAAGCTTCTTTTGGGGAGTTATTTGGGTTCGGGCTATGCTCCGGGCCCGGACCCCTCCCCCAGGACAGCACGCCAAAATATGCCTACTATTTGCCTTCAGATTAGATGTAAGGGTGAACTCGTGAAATGTGGTTTTATTAACAAAGTTCGGGAGAAGCACGATCAGATAATCATCCAATTTGGCACAGGTGCATCTCGTTTAGCTAATCATCTTAAATAGCACGCAAGCGTATATATATATCCAGTCTTCCTACCTCCTGTCCCACGACAGTTTTTCGGCAACCCTCCTCCACCCCAACTCCTCACTTCTAATCTATTTATCCCAAATTAGGGATAGGGGGAGTTATTTGGGTTCGGGCTATGCTCCGGGCCTGGACCCCTCCCCCAGGACAGCACGCCAAAATATGCCTACTATTTGCCTTCAGATTAGATGTAAGGGTGAACTCGTGAATTCAATTGTTACTAGTAAAAATTGCATTAAAGAGCTCTGTAGTTGTAATTCTTACTAGTAAGAATTTAATTGTAGAGTTCTCTGATTTAATTGTTACCAGTAAAAAAGCAATTACGACCAGTTACTATGGGACTATTTTAAGCGAAAACTGCTTGCCATGTGCACTGAGCGAATTTTACTAAACAATTTTGATATTTGAAAGCACCAAAACAAACACACCCATGCCCCAACAGGACCTCGCCCTTAATTTTGATATTTCTGCCTCACATGTAGGCAACCACAGCAACGGTGATTGCAGAAACAAGAGAAGATGACACAGAAGCATATTCCACCATAGCCAACACACATAGGCTAAATTGTGTGAAACAGTGCAAAATCTAAATTTCTCAACTATCAAGCAGAATCAACACAACGTCGGCAATCGCATTACAGGCCTTCCCGCTCTTTGAGTTCAGGTATGTTAACCAATAGTTTAATTTTGTCATGTACTGTTGCAAGTAATTTCATCATTCAAAGTCATACATTTATGAATTTCTAATTAGTGTCAGTATTGCAAAATGCTTCAGTGTTGAACAAATTGGGTTCAGCTATAAAGCAGCTCTACAGAACACAATGGTTTCATTATAGAGCTCATTCTCATCCGTTCATGTCAGTGCTGCCAAATCAATGATAACTGAATATAAAGTGTCTTTATAAAGTGTCTAAGCCTCAGCTAAGCAGGCCTACCAAGTGACAGAAATGGAATAAAGGGCTTGGGAGAAAGTTTTTTGAGTTTTCAAAATGATGAACAATTACAAAGACAAACTTTCAATAATCCCAGGAGCTTCTACTAAGAAAGTAAACCGAGTTGCTTCTGACTTCATGTTGACTTTAACTGTCAAGTCACTGTTTGCTACATATTTCATAACCTTGCATAGTGATGTAGCAATATAACAGTCAGCGTCCCCCAAGCGTGTATATTTGAAACTGTAATCATACGTACATGCCCCCCCACCCCTGCGATATCTCAAATAAGTCACATCATGGATACACTGAGCATACTTAATTACAGAACCCTGTTCCCCAGCCTGGCAGAAGCCTCTCAAAAACTAATTGAGTCACGGTAAAAATTGGAGAGGTCCTGTATGAATAATTAATGAAGGCCAGAGCCTGATTTCTAACCATACTGTTGGCTTATTATCAATGCAGATGTGAGGCACAGCCATTTATCCTGAAACTGAGAAAAGATGAGCGCCCGAAAAAGTGTGAACACCAGTATGAGTCTCCGGATATGTTAATATTCCAATCTGGAAGGCCCAAAAAACAAGTATGCAGATGCTTCTATCAATCAAGCTTCGGTTCAATTTCACGTGCCTTACGAAAATGTCCAATTTGTAAGGTTTACCACCCAGAACCCCACAGCAATGCACTGCACACCGCTCAACACCTAAGTAACCTCAGTAAATGGATGCAGCACTCATTGTTGGAGCTTCTGTTTACTATAGATAGAGAATATCATAAATCATCAACATCATCATCACCTTGTGTGGAATCCAGATGGCTGTACTGGCTTCGTTCATTGTGTCCAGGTGAGGCTTCTGTGGGGTTGGTGAGTAAAAATGTAATTTAGAGTATGAGAAATGAAATTGTTCAGTGCTCCAGGGACATTTTGCAGCCAGTTGGATTTGATAGGTTCTCCACCAACACACATGCACAAATCCACTCTCTCACTCACACACACACACACACACACACACACACACACACACACATAAAAACATGCATACTGCTTAAAGGAGTTGTTCACAAAGTTAAAAAGCCATAATTTCAAACCTGTAAGCTCTTTTTTTTAATGTATGCAAATACGTTAGAAATGATGCATCATGATACAAATGCCAACTTGTATGCAATGCAAAAAAATATTTATCTCTGAAATGCATTTCATACTCATCTTTTCAGACATAAATTTCCATAAATTTCCACAAATTTCCAATTTCAGAGTTGCAACATCTGTCAAAAATAATATTTATTTAAATTCTTTATATTAATTGTGAAAACAATTAAATGCAACCAGTTCATGGTTCAAATATGGCTAGTTTTAAAACATGTCAGGAAAAAAATACTATTTATTTAAATCAAATTTATTAAAGTATTGTTCAATTAAATCAATTTTTTTTAAATCCAAGACTGTACTGAAACTTTAGACAAACTATATACTGAAAATATGGAGAAGAATATGGAGATCATACTCGAGGTTGGAACAACATCTAAATCATAATCAGGCCAATTTGGTGAAGCTTTTATTAATATTTCCAAAAATGGTTCTATTTCTAAAAATGTATCTTAGTAAAATCATATTTAACCTGTTTATTGTATAGGTTCCTGAAACATTTGGTTTATTATTACTAGCAATAAATCTATTTTGTTTCATTTATGACTGACATTAAAAGTGTCACTTTATATCAATTAAAATACATAAACTTTTAACAAGGCTAAATATTTTGAATGAACCATTTATGAATTCAAACGACAGCTATGTGTTAGAAACATAACTAAATTTGTTATCCACGGATAATGTTCCCCTCTAGTGAGCTGTCAGCTTGAAAACTGGATCACTGAGTCAATTAGAATTAAAGATCTGATTCTTTTCCATGCACAGTATGATCTGGTTCTCCAGTCCAATGCAATGATCTAGTCACAATGGATAACAGCTCGCTGGAGAGGAGAATTATTAGTGAATAAATCACTTACACTTTTGTCTGCTCCTCATCCAAAGACACGATAGATAAGGACCAACATTAACATATGGCAGTTAAGTTTCAGTTAGAACTTTAATGTTTGGATGAACTATTCCTTTAACATGGGGAACATTTCTCCTCTATTGCACACACTTCCTCTTTAACCCAAACGAGAGAAAGAGCGAGCTAGTATTTGCTGAAGAAGACTTTATAATAGAACTACATCAAATATTAATGTTATCTCACCATGTCCTTCACAAATGTTATCTACATTCAAATCGGGTGAACTTTGTCGAAGACTGTTCGACTGCAAATTATAATTTCTTCATCATTTTACTGCATGCTTTTGATGAGGTGCTGATTGCTGCTTTTCTGCAGACAATGTCACAATGTCCCCTGTCTTATTCCTATAATTAAAAACCAGTGAAGTGGGTTCGGGAAGGGGGAAAAGGTCAGTATTGGAGAATGAACACAATTGGAGAAGGAGTCAGGACCGCCATTACAAAGATCAAACTCAAATCCATCACTGATACGGTAGAAACACAGTGTGACAGCGTGTTTATACTGCATGATCATTGGAACTAATTGAGATTGCCAGTATAGTGAGACTGCAATGACATAATGATATCATAAATATTAACAATGCATTGTTATAGTTATATAGCTCAGTTCATACATTTACTGAAACATAATTATGAAGATGTCAGATACAAGCCTTTCAGCTGACACTATTCTTACCTGCAGTGAATGAGCAAAGAGTTCAGTGCTAATTAAAATGCTGACAACTATAGTAATGTGTTACTAATTCTCTGACTAAACGCATGTGTTGTTAATTAAGGGAACTCAAAAGAATGCAATCAACTTAATTAATTTTCTAACTACGTAAATGCCTATTCGGTCCTCAACACTTTGTGCGGGTGCAATTGCTCATTTCTATAGATGCACTGAAAATAGTAATTCTTTTCATATTAATATTAAAATGTAACACTATTTTGTTTAAATAAATTAAAAAATAAGGAAACTAAATAAGTTCAAATCAATCCTTTTAACTGCTACAGGTGAACTTGGGCATCACAATATTATAATGGACATTACCGTTCAAGCATTTGGGCTCAGTCAGAATTTTTACTGTTTTACAAAGAAGTCTCTTATGCTCACCAAGGCTTTATTTTATCAAAAAAAAAAAAAAAAGATAAATTCATTCCTGTGATGCAAAGCTGAATTTTTAGCATCATTACTCGAGTCTTCAGTGTCAGATATTGTGTGTGTGTGTGTGTGTGTGTGTGTTTGTAAACCTCATACTTTTTTCAGAAAAAGAAAATAATTTATTCAGATATAGAGTCAGCATTTATTTAGACATAGAGTCACATTTGATCTAATGTCTTTGCTAAATAAAATTAATGATTTCTTATTAAAACAAAACAAAATAAAACAAAAAACTGAAATCCAAACTGTTGAATAGTAGTGTAAAAAGAACCAATATCTCGTGCATCTCTGCCTAATTCAAGAGATCAACCAATCATAAGCAATGTAATTTACATAAGCTTTTTTTGTGTGTGTGTAATTATAAATAGGCATTCACTATTAATTCACATAAATCAAAGCAATCTACTTAACGACTGTTGCATCTCTTTCAATAACATTGCTCAAATCAAAAAAAAAAAAATATATATATATATATATATATATATATATATATATATATCTTTTTTTTTTAAACCGAAAATCACTGTCAGTGTAAACTCCAATTTAGAGCCAAAAAAGAGAAAAATGTAACTTTTTAGTACAAGGAACTTAAGGAAAAAATATAATCTTTGACAGAGCAAACCAGCAGATAATTACAACAGGAAAAAATAAAAGAGAATATGATTTAACAGCATCCTAATAGCAGTATAACATATGATTTAATATGATTTGTTTTTCCACCACTGCAGGACTGAGGAACTCAGATGTCTGCATGCTCCTCACGCAGCGGTACACCAGAAAAAAAAAGGCATATCCTACTGCATCCGGGATAAGGTGTTAACCCCCAGATGGTATTTCTTCACACATGTTAGCTCAACGGCAGACTAGAGCAAATAACCATTTACAGACCCATATGGAGAGAGACCAGTGAGCCTGTTGAGTCTTGAGCATCAGACTCTCAAAATTTGCAAACAAAGAACAGCTCAGGCTCTTGTCGACAGGAGTACCATGACAAAACAACCCCGAAGTCAAGCATCGGGGACTGCAGACACTGAGTATCCAGAAGATGGTAAAATTATCCATGAGGGGCTTTACATTCAGGTTCATCGCTCACAATGTAAAGGAAGCATGAGTCTCAGTATGAAGGGGAATACACAAGCATGCTTAAGATTTTGAAGTGTCAGAAAATGACATGTGGTGCTCTTGTACTGTGCAATGAACTATTTCCTTTGAACTTTTCTCTTGTGCATATGAACAGCATTTACATGTATGTAGAGGATCTTCTCTAATTATTCCCTCTAAGCCCTATTAGTTCTTTGATGAACATATGACATTGAAATGCCCCATCCCAGTTCATCTCACAATTTTCTATATTCCTGTACATACAGTGTATTACTAAGAGTTTTTATTAAAATCTCAGTATAAGATTTAACGGTGAAGTCATCTTAATGGTTTAAGCCAGCTCTTTTATCACGTTTTTAAAGATGCTATGAGCTATTTTAGCCACTTCTTGCTAGTGGATCCATCATGCACAGAAAACTATAACAGTACGCAGTATCCAGAAGGCTCACTTTTGTCATTGATAGTCACTTGTGTGCTGATTATGCTAATAAATGTACATTTTCATTCAATGCTTTCAAAGCTAAGTTTATTTGATTAGATTTTTTTGGGCTACATGCCCAAGTAGGCCTTCAGGTCCAGATGGAATATGCAAACATTTCGCCCCCTTTTCTGCACTGATTAGCAAAAATCTGCCAAATTTATTTAAATATGGTTCTTCTTACAAATTGCAAGTTTTGTACAGGATTTTCAACTTCATGTGTTACTGTATATGTATGTATGTATGTATGTATATATTGATGTGTATACCCCATCAAGACCTGGCTTTATAAGCCGCACCAACGAACAGAGAGGTGAGAGATGTCTCCAAAGACTCGGCTAATGTATCTCTGTTGTATTCCTCCAGATAGCAGTGTGTGGCCGCCAGCCCTTGATATACACGGACTACACGGACCCACACAGCACTGCACATGGAGAGAGAGAGAGAAAGAGAGAGAAGGCCAAGCACCGAGCACCGGAAACCCCTCACGTTGGCTATTTTCCCCTCACGTTGGTCAATAAAATCCACCCTTCGGGGAACTCACCTTGATCCTCGTGTCGTGTGCTTCTACACCCCATCACACTGGTGGGCATTGCAGTGAAGAAGTTACCGTCCAGGATCCCACCGCATTTATTTTCACCTCACTTGGCTTGCTACGGACGATTTTTTTCTGGTTGTTTGGCTCACGTCCCCTTCCTGTTTCCCCAGGTGGTGCTCCTCCCCTAAAGATGGAAGATCTGCTCAAGCACCTCACCGAGGTGAGCATCCGCCAGCAACAGATCGTGGAGCACATGGCCTCCCGACAAGGTTAAACGGAAAGCGAGCTCACCACCCTCCGCATGGCTGCTGCCCCGCGAACTCTGCTACCTGACCCACGAGCCCAGGCTGCACAGCTCATCCCCAAGATGACAGCGCATGATGACGTCAAGACATTCCTCCAGATGTTCGAGACGATCGCTGCCCGGGAGGGGTGGCCAAGGGACGAGTGGGTGCGGATCGTGGCGCAGTTGCTGACGGGAGAGGTGCAACGGGCGTACTTTATGCTTACCCCCGAGCGGAGCGGTTCATATGAAGAGCTGAAGAGCGTTCACCAATGCCGATGAGCTGGTGGAGGCCATGGAGCTGGCAGAGGCCACCCAACACCGGGAAGCTGGGGAGCGAGCGCCGCCCTTTCCCCAAAGTTCCCGGGCCACAGGACAAGCCCATGCCCACCGAAGCTCCCCACTCCCCTGGACGGGCTTGGCTGGCAGGCTGTGCCGTACACGCGGAAAGTCCGAAACAGGCCTCGTCTGGGCGACTGTCGTTCCTCCATGGCCCGAACCCAAGGCCAGACTGCCCATCACCTGCGTCCATGGCGATACCAGGGAAGTACCGGCACTGTGCGTCACTATCACCACGCCCCCTGGTTCCTGGGCGGTAGAAGTCGGGATCGTCAAGGATCTGCCAGATGGGCTCCACTCCCCGCCCTCCCCCAATCTACAAATCATTCTAACATGCTCTTATGCAGCTCAACAAAACATTTATTTGTTATCAATGTTGAAAACAGTTGTCGTGCTTAATATGTTGGTGGAAACATGATACATTTTTAAAGGTTCTTTGATGAATCAAACATTCAAAAGAACAATATTTAGAATTATTTTTGCAACTTTAATTTGAACCTTGAATTATTGTAACTTTAAATGTCTTCACTGTCACTTTTGATTTGATCAGTATAATCAACCCTTGCTGAACAAAAGTATTAATTTCTTTAGGCTGTAAAATATATATATATATATATATATATATATATAATATTACTGATTCAGTGTCACAGTCCAGATCACATTTTCCAGACAACATAACTAAATCATGGAAGATGCCAGACAAAAAATAAATAAAGATAATTACACATGCATATTAAAGAAAACATTTCCTAAATTGTCATTAAAATAACGCCACAATGCAAAAACTTACTAAAACATGTTGCTTATGATATTCTAAAATATTACGCATGCCTCGTTCTGTAATCCATCCATTACAGGTCTCATTTTGTCTGCGTTTCTTCCTTTGCCAAGCGTTCCTCTCGAGACCTTGGATTTGCTGCTTGGTTTTTCATTCCCACCAGCTTCTGCACATGGGTCCCACCAAATGGATTTGAAGTATTCCCACTTCTCTCCACCTGACCTTGAGGTTGTTGTTTACTGCCACTGGTTTTGAAGTGGAGGGAAGTTCTCGCTCTTGAACATACTACAAACCCTGGAAGAATGGGAAATGATCTAGTCCCTCTGATTTTCTATTAGTGCTTCTGCACATGTCGCTGTGACCTGGCTTCTCGTTCACCTTGAGTGGATGTGATTGATGCTATTGAGAATTCCTTCTTAGAAAAAAAAAATTATATATATATATATATATATATATATATATATATATATATATGTGTGTGTGTGTGTGTGTGTGTGTGTGTGTGTGTGTGTGTGTGTGTGTGTGTGTGTGTATTTTTAAGAATCTTCCAGCTCATTTCCAATAATGCAACTTGCATGATTTACAGAGATATGTCATATATAAATTATGTTTTTTTTTCTATCTTTCTTGCTTCTCTGTCCTATATATGTGGCTGCATCTCTTATTGACTGATGGAATAAATTCTTTATATGAATGATAAGCTTTTGTCAGATTTGTTCCTCTGTGCCACGTAAGACGTCAACCCTGCACAGACCTGTGCAAAGCTCATTTTTATTCTTCACACTTAGTCATCTAGCATTTTATTTATTTATTTTTGAATGATTTCATTTCAAATTATTATTTTTTGATTGCTTTGATCTTTATTTGTCTGGCAATCCCTGGCCTAGGAGGGAAGAATACATAAACAACCTGGATATTGGTATAATGTCTCAATGTTTCCAAAACATCATTTTCTGGGTTAGAGTGCTGGGGAATGTTACTTTTAAAACATTCAAATATGTTACAATATTCTGTTACTCATTTTAAAACGTAACTGAAGCATCACATTAGTTACTTTAAGCAGTGCGTAATTTTGAATTCAAAACATTAAGACTTTTTAAACAGCACATAAAACTATTGTATCTCAAAAGATCAATAAACATGCATTTTTTATAGGAAGACCTTTACAACATGAGTAATACATATATATATATATATATAAGTCTGGACCTTCGTTTATAACACATCAACTTACTAACTCTTTTGGCAAACACTTTTAGGGACTAAAACTCTCCTGACTTCTAACTCCTATTTGATACTAAGATCAAACCCTTATGCTACAAAAAAAAAAAAAATCTTTGAATTGTGAAGACAAACCCCATATGAGAGAATACTTTGTCTCCCAGTTTCCTCCTGCTCTCTGATTTGATTTCTCGGGATGCTTTTGTTTCTGACATGCTGGAGAAATAAAGTGGCAGCTCAGGTGCTTTGTTGGAGAAACACCTGGCACTGAGAGAAAAGAAACAGACACAATCAAATGGAAATGTTCCAATCAGACATATAATAAGACACAAATTAGTCAAACACACTATGATATTTTATGAGTAGCGCTCACTGACTGTTTTTCCACATTCTTCTAGATTTCAGTCTGTGGCGCTTTTTGTTCAGAAATATATGAAACAAAAAAATGTACATTTTTCTGAAGGATCATGTGACACTAAAGACTGGAGTAATGATGCTGAAAATGATATGAGGTTCACATCACTCTCACATATTCTGACATTTGTTCATTTTTAGATATTCCTTCATCTGTAATCTGTGTTGTTTTGCAGCTCAGATTGGAGTGTTTAGGCCTTGTGCATGAGAAGATGGATTATGAGCATCATGGGTGCTTTTGATTACTGCTTAGCCCCCAAACCATTCAAGAACATTGATTTATGTGACCGGGTAGAAAATATGTGTTTTCTATAGCCTGCGGGAGAGGAATTGGAAGAGAAACAGGACCCCTTCAAGGATTAATAGGGAGTGCTATCATTTGTACACAAGTTTGCCCCAGTCTCCAATCTGGAATCTAACCGTGTGTGGAAAAAGCACCAGAAATAGATGGATTTTCCCTGCCACTTAACAGCCTACAGTTATAATAGCAGGCACCCATTATATCAAATCCCATCAGGGTTATTTATTTACAGTTCTGTAGGTTCAGTAGTTCATGGGTGGAATGCTGATGGTTTCCTCATGAACATGCACCTGTCTAGTATGTGCATCTGGAAAGACATTTTTTCCCTGGATGCATAGGGCCTATTTGGTTTACCGAAAATATTTCATACAATACCAGTGCATCTTCCATGAAATATCATAGCATTGTAAAGAATGCATGATAAGAACTTTGTGTCAATGGCAATCTTACACAGCAGTTAGTGTTGGTCCATTGATATAGATTTTTATTTTTTCACATTCCTGACCCCGCGCTCTCTCTTCAGATGCTGAAATGAGAAACATTAAAATTCTGACCATACTGAAGATAACGTCCCAGTTGTTGTGGTCAGCTCCGATCCATACCACCCTTTTTTTTACTGGAGATCCATACTGAAGCTTTCAGTGACTTTGAAGTCAGATAAATATTTCAGTAATACATTTCACATTTAGTTACAAGAATACTGACAAAAATGCATCACTGTCTCAAGCCCATAAAAAAAAAAAAAAAAAAAAAAAAAGGATGAAAGCAGCACAACTCAACATTGAGAAAAGCTATAATTAAAATGCCCCTATTATGGAGTACTGACAATTACCTTTCATGCAGTGTAACACAGCTCGAAGTGAATGAAAACATCTTGCAAAGTTTTAAATCTGAAAGTGCACAGTATATAAAGTTATTGCCTCTCAGAAGAAAGAGTGACTCTGAATCATTTTTAAAACAAATCCCAAGACGTTTTGTGTTTTTCAACATAAAATATTAGCATATTACCCTGTACCCTCGGTAACGCTGTTCACAAAGCAGCACTGTGCTCACAAATGCTGTTTTACATGCATGATTCAATGAAAATGAGACCAATCACCACTGAGTCAGGAAAATGAGGGGTTTGGAAAAATGAATCGTTGAGCGAATCGTTTCGGAATCGTTTAGCAAAAAAAGTAAAAAAAAATTAATGCATATTATAAAACAATGATTTTTTATTTGTTTGTTTGTTTTTTCATGCCTTTGCATGCATGTCTACCTGTTATCGGGGACCCCCAAAACCAAAATATGAACTTTTCATTACACATAATAGGTTTAGTGTTTGTTGTTGTTGTTGTTTTGAGTAGCCTACCAAATCAGCATATTAGAATGATTTCTGAAGGATCCTGTGACACTGAAGACTGGAGTAATGATGAATTTCCACATCATTAATGATTTTATATTTTTTGATCAGAAAGCCTTAGTGAACATAAAAGTAGTTTAATTTAATGGAAGTGTAAGTTACTTTATCATGATGAAACAGAAAACTGTTTTAAGTTGTCATAATATTTCACATTACTGTATTTTTACTAATAAAGCTTTGGAGAGCATACAATAAGAGACATTAAAAATATATTTATTTATATGCAGAGATAACTAACATAACAGCCTAACAAAGATCACTCAGAGTGCCTTGGCAACCACATAGTGGAATGAAGCTGTTTATAAAGTTCCTGCCCTTGAAAATGAGAAAATAGTGAAGAAAGAAGGAGAGGAAGAGAAGACTGTGATTAAGAGGATTTATTTTTACTCTTTGAACGGAGTTTGACATTGAATCAGTGCTCTGCTTCGATTCGTCTCTTGTTTATCACAATGGACTCTATTATGAGATTGATCCAGCGGCTGCAATAAAGCACTAGAGCTCTATTTAAAGAGAGTCAAGCTCTTTCTGTTTATTAAATGGAGGAAGCTCTACAGCTATGTAAACAACTTATTTGTTGGAAGTTAACCGTATGTATTCATGGAGATTAAAATCATTGCCTCTTAACTCAGTTTTTCTACTAAACTTTCTGTAAATAGCAACTCCATTATGACTGTGATAGTTTAGACGAACACTTTTTCTTGTTACACATAGACTTTCTGTCTATTCTGATAGCATCTTATTCTGTACTTTCACCTGGCATTCACTTTCCGAATATCAAAAGTTCTCTTTAATGATAGACCTAGCCACCTGTGGCTAAAATTGATCAATCTCTGTGTGCTCAGAAAAGAGAGAGAAATCGAAGCACATAAAGGGAAAGGATATAGAGTCTGCAGCTCTCGCTTTGGATTGAAAGTATGACGTTGTACTAGAATTAGGAAATTGATAGTATCGTATATCTAGAACCTGTGATCTGTAAACAAGCAGTTTATTTACAGAGATAAAGGGATTTTCACATGAAAAAAAATGCAATATGTCTGATATGCTTTGAGATCAGGATTAGTTATTGTCACTGCAGTAAGATGTGGCAACATGAGACTGTGATTATGTTTAAGGATTATGACAAAGAAATCTAATTCTGTTAATGAACTGACAATTATAATTAGAATATGAGTTCCTAATCAAATTACAACTGTATTAGGCACTCTCCCATGAATAAGGTACAAACTGGAGCCCAATTACTTAAAAAATAAAATAAAAAAAATGCATGGGGCACAAATCTCATGTTTTTAGTGTTAAAAACTATTATATACTGTATCCTTCCATAATATCTATCTATCTACAGTATCTACAGTTGCAATCAAAATTATTCAACCCCCTTGACCTGCAAGACATTTTGCTGCAGAACAACATTTTATGAAAACAATTCAACAAAGGCATCAAGTATTAGAGGAAGTTTGTTAATACACTTTTGAGTGATTCTGAGAATGGAACATTGATGAATCATGATAAAATTCAAATTGGCTTTAAACATTCATGTTCAAAATTATTCAACCTCCTTTGTGCAGAATCTTTTATTCTTTAAAATCATCAATAAACGCCGTCTGTAAGCGTTTAGAAGCTTCTGTCACCTCTCTACTACAGTCTTGGTCCATTCCTCACCAGATCACTGATAATCTTTGGTTTCCACATTGCCACTGCTTTCTTCAAATTCAACCAGATATTTGAAATGAGAATTAAGCCTGGAGACTGAACAGGCCACTCAAGAACATTCTGTAACTGATCCCTGAACCAAGGAAAAGTATATTTGGATGTGTACTCTGGGATGACTGTGCTGCAGGAAAGTCCATTGATCATCAGCTTCAGTCTTTGCAACAAAGGCATCACAATTCTTGTCAAAATGGCCTGACACTTTAAAGAATGATGTCCTTCATACAGTCATGATTTCCACTTCCTTCTACAGTAAAGAAACCCCATAACAGTAGCTCCACAGGTCTACACAAATGAATTTTATCAAGTTCAGGTTGGCCTTTTGTTCTTCTTGATCAAGAGTGGTATTCATTGAGATGTCTCAACATGAAGGCCATACTTGTCTAGTGATCTTCTTACTCACTGCATTGAAATGGTTTCCTCCTTTCATCGGGTCATCTAGCAAGTCTTTGGCTGTACATTGCATGTTTTTCTCAGTTGCTCTGATTAAACATTTTATGATATTGTGCTTTTTCTTCAACACCCTCAGAGGTTTTCTGGTAAAAAAACACTTTAAACAGCTGAGAGCTGTGTCTCTAGGAGCTTTCAATGTCTTGAAAATCTTCATATAGTCTTAGACTTTGTATAGTAATACAATATTTATTCTCTTTAGCTTTTGTGAGATCTTTGTTGACATTTTTTCTACTCAACTTCAACACATGCATGGGCTAACTGTATGTGTAACAGCTCAAGCTAATTCTGTTTTTAATATACATATACATATATATATATATATTGCATTACAAACCTGGTTACATAATCTTTTTTTAATTTTTTTCAAAAAGTTAAAGATTTTATATATCTCTTGTATTTACATTAAGTGCATATTGCAAAATTCAAAATGTTGCAGTGTTGTAAGACTGCAAACATTCTATAAAACAGGGTTTTTCCAGTTCTTAAAAAGTATGAATTTGTCATTTCACAAATTCAGAACGTAAAAGGTTCAAATCAGAACAGAAAGTTATGGATTAATTTAGTCATGACATTAAACGTTGAATGTATCGCTGAAAACAACCAAATAATATATTCCTGAAAAAATCAATATCTTTTAATTGTTGTCTTGTTTTCCAATACTAAAATTGAAACACCCTTAAATAAATATTTGCTTAAAGAGATATCAGAAGATACAGTAAAAATTATTTCCATGTACTAGAGGTTCGGAGCATAGGCGTTCAAGTCCTGAAATGAATTCAAAAGTAAAGGAATCAGTTTTGATTATAAAACTTATTCCTGTAAAAATGTATTCCTTAAATGTTATTTAAATTAAAAAAGTCTTTAAAAAGTCTTACATTTAACTTCATAAAACCTACAAAAACCCTGATAAAATAAACTATGAATAAAACCTTCAACCATTGTTAGAAACAATAAATTAGAGACATATAAGAATAATTTCAGGCTCTGACTTCAAGTATGTAAAAACCACACCTCAAACACTGTGTACACCATATAGAACCAGTGTTGACAGGTGCATTTTAGTTTTTATTTTAGTATACCATGTTGATAGTTTGGAGTGCACACACATATTACTGTTTGTAGGAGAGTGTGTGTGAAATAACTCTTTTCAAGCCTCTTCGTCCAGTGTAGTTTGGTATTTTCTTTATTCATTTGGAATACAGTACAATGTCACAGGTGGATACATAGATTTTGTGCACGCAGTAGCACACGTTCACGAGGTGAAATGAATGAATAATGTTACACTGACCCTCCTCGGAGAGCGTTAAGTCCACTAATAAACACATGTATGACACATTGATTTTCCACATTCAAAAATAGTTCATCCCAGACAGAAGTATATTCAGACCTGATAGGAACATCATAGAAATGTCATCACTGTAAACAATAATCTTTATGATCTTTAAAAAAAACGGCATAAGGCAAAGTAAGAAATGTCACAGGACAACATTCAACACGTTTGACGTCTCCAGTATGGAAACTTGTTTACATGAATGTGAGCTGAATTTGTGTGCGTCTCTTTAGAAAAACACAGAAATGTGGCTCACATCTCCAAAAAAAGCCTGTCATATATTGCCATCTCTTTAACAAAAATAATGAAGCTCTACATGTATCGGTTCAGTCTTACAAACATTAACATTTTGATCATTCATGTAATACAAAAAAAAAAATCTGGCTATAATAAAAATGACTAAAAATCTTGGATACTAAAGTGCTCTACAGATAATAAACTACTGGTCTGATTAATGAGAAAAAAGATCCATCCTCTTTTGTGCAAACCAACATTCTCATTAAAATCCACAGTTAAAAGTACTTAGCATTTGTCAGCCCACATTTCTGATCCGCTTTCATGTATTGCTTAAATATATACTCAATATTCCCTCCTCAGGAAAGATGACGCAAACAACAAACCTCATAAAAAATGTATGCTTCTTCAAATACCCTTTTCATGATGCCAAGTAGACATGAAATACTTATATATAATATATGCTTGAATATTGAATGTACAATGAACCATATATTTTGAATGTTTCAAGTTCCGATTAAAAATGGAACATAAGATTCATATACAGGTGTCCCCCAGTAACAAGCGTAATCTGTCTTTTATGAAAGTGGAGCTTTTAATCCAAATATATGTCCTGTCGGCATCCATCAAGGCAACATCAAGAAGGCATTGGTATGCATTTCATATCTTGGGTCTTTTGCCAGCATATTCAATACATAAATAAGTCTTTACCGTACGGTGAATATTGTGGGGTCATCTTCAATTAACTGGTTTTATTCGTGTCAAAATAGAATTTAATGTATTAATTAATGTAATTATTTTAAATCTTAAATGATCTGGTTTTATTCAGGGTAAAAAAACAATAATAATATTTTAATAATGCATTCAATAATTTAATTTTATTCACATCAAAAATATAATTGAATTTAATAATAAATGTAATTATTTTAAACTATCTGGTTTAATTCAGGGTAAAAAATAAATAAATAAAATAAAAATTATATATATATATATATATATATATATATATATATATATATATATATATATATATATATATATATATGGTTTTAATAATTAATTATTTAATTATTTAAATAATTTAACATTAAATTTAATATTCTAATAATTTTTAACCTTAAATTAACTCATTTGATTCATGGTAAGTTACTGGTCAGGATGTAGTTTAGAAATGAATTAAAAAATGTAATCTTAAAGTAACTGAATGAAGTGGATGAAAAAAGTAACTGAATTCATGGTTAAAAATTTTTACTCTAATAATAAAAAGTAAATCTTAAAACTCACATTAACGGTTTTAATAATAGTCAGAAAAATTAAATAACTGGTTTAAGGTCAAAGAAATGTGCTTTAATTAAATATTAAACCATTTTTATTTTGTATTTAATTAATTGCTGAAGATAAATCTACTAATTTCAACAAAATCATTTTTAAGGGTTAGAGCAAGTAGATTGTTATGGAAAGTTACAACTTTTAACACTATTTTGATTTTCTTGTATTTCTTTCTTTCTTTCTTTCTTTCTTTAATAAGCAGCTATTGTGAATAATTAATTCTGCTGGATCTGATTTACCAAGCACAAATAATACTCGGGGGCAGATGGGGTTACCAGCCAATATGGTAATGATATAATGAGAATTTCCTTATCAGGTATTTCTATTCTGGATGAGTTTTGAATAACAGCCATTCTCTGGTCAAAGATAATTTGCTATTTGAAGCGATAATATTTTGCTCGCGGCTCAGGAACATTATTAGCTTTCCCTGTTTCTATTAATGAATAAGGAATTGAGCCTGTATAATGGGGGAAACCTGTACATTGTTGTCCTGTGACTCCTCTTTGACTGTCACGCGATCGTAGTGCTCCTGTGTGCGCTGAGACAGGTGTTTCCATCCATTGCATATTTCATTTATATCTGGACATCCAAATATAAGAGTTTCATGGTGCTGTAAATAACAGCTAAATCAATTCAGGCCCTGGGCAGAGTCGAAAAACTAATATTATACCCTGGAAAATGCCCTTCAACAGAATGACACACTTACAGCTGATACATATTCAACCCCTGACATTCATATTTGACACATTATTCATACCTTAGATACTCCATTTTGCTATCTTCTTGTCAACCTGCACACAAACTACTATATTTCCCAGGAAAACACTGAACGATGTCACAGATGTCACATTCATATGGACATATGAACAATATATTTTGAAGCATCAGTGAAACAGTGATATACCACAGTGTTTGCTCTCAGGTTATATTAATACACATATTCCTTACAATGAATAGAAACATCATGATCATCCATTTAGGTTTGGCGATAAGCTTAAATGGACATCGATTTGGTTCGAAAACAACTAACAAATAATTTCCTGATATGTCAGAAAACAACTCTTTTTATAATGTGTCTTAATAATTTGGAATTTCATGCCAGTCATGTCATTTCGATTAAAAAGCTCCTAATTATCAACTTTACGATATAATTACAGTGCAAATGTTCACAAAATGTAAGTTGATCGTTCAAACAGTTAGCCTGAAAATGCACAGTGTATTTCAGGTGAAAAGAAAATCAATTTGATCCAAATACTGTAAAACACTTAAAGAAATAGTTCTCCCAAAACGAAAATTTGCAGAACAGATTTGGAGAAATGTAGCATTACATCACTTGCTCATCAATGGATCCTCTGCAGTGAATGGGTGCTATCAGAATGAGAGTCCAAACAGCTGATAAAAAGCATCACAATAATCAACAAAAATCCACATGAATCCAGTCCATCCATTAACCCTCTCAGGCTCAAATTAAGTTTTAGTAACTTAGTAAATTTAGTAACCTATAGTAAAGTTTTTAGTACTCCAGATTCATAAAATATGTATCTTGAGTAATAAGGTTTTTAATTACTTTACTGTTGCAAATCTGCAATGCCTGCCTTGAGAGGGTTAATATCATGTGAAGTGAAATGCTGCATGTTTGTATGAAAAAACAAAAACAAAACATAATTAAGGCATTTTAACTTGAAACCCGTAATTTCAGGCCAAAATACGAGACAAAACATAATCCATATTAACGCTCACGACATTTGTTGAGATACGTTTTGGACTGTGGATGCTTTTGGATCGGTGCATGCTTCTCTCCTGATTCAGATGAAACCACTTAAGAGAAAATAATATTACGGATTATGGACTTGTATTTTAGCCAGAAGCAATGGTTTTCATTTCACAAGATGTCAATTGATGGACTGGATTGGTATGGATTCCTTGTGGATTATTGTGATGTTTTTAATCAGCTTTGTAGACACTCATTCTGATGGCACCCATTCACTTCAGTACATCCATTGGTGAGCAAGTGATATAATGATAAATTAACTCATCTACATTTTTGGGTGATCTATTCCTTTAATACTCCACAGGTATGTCACTAGTGGTACAGTATCGCTTTTGGGTTGTTTCATGGCACCTTTGGCCATATGGAGTACTACTACAATCATATCAGGCATGTGCAACAGGTAAAAACCAACAATAGTTACTCAACAAACACAAGACTAACATTGCATGACATGAGCATGCCCTAAACAGCCCTTATTATCATGCAAAGGGATCAGTATACATGATGGAAAAGACGTCAGAAACGGCCTCTGCTGCATATCCAACTCTTCGTACATGTAAAACGGGTCTTTCTTCAGGAAATTTGTTTTGGGGTCTAATATATAGATGAATGGATGCACAGCTGAGCTCTACTGGTACATCCAGGCTATTGTAAATCCATGCATTGTCATGCATCGAAGAGTAGGATCCTGGGTTGGAGATGTCCATGCGGCCAATCTCACCCAAAACATACTGAAGAGGGAGAGAGAGCTGTTGAAGGGGACATTTTTTAAAGTCCTTTACAGCATAAACTTCTTCTTTCTCTCTTTTTCATGTACTTTTATCAGACCCTTTTGGGTAAGACACAGTATGTGTGCGTTTATATATCTGAGTGCAATACGTTTGCTGTCAAATCTGAATAATTCTCTCCAGTGGAAGCTGTAGCTCGTCTCAAAAATATTTCAGTCACAACATTTGGATTTCACTTAAATAAAATTGACTTTTCAGCTGCTCCAGTTTGTATGTGCATGTTTTTTTATTTTATTTTTTTTATTTTTTATCACTGTTATATGTTGAATTGGATCTACATTGTGATTGGTTCATTCAGTTACTTCATGCCACTGCGAAGCACCTGATTGGCTGCGATAAGCATGACACTAATGATGAAAGCGATCGCGAAGGCGCAGATCAAACTCTTCCGTACGCATGTTTGCTTCACCTGCTGGGTCGGACTTTCTGCTAAAGAAACAGAGAGAAATATATGAGAAGATCAGGAGAAATATGGTCGTAAGACAAGAATTTGAGGTGATTGATTGAAATGTGGAACATTGTGACCAAAAAGTGTTTGAAAGATAGTATACATCACTGGATGTTTTGCAAAAAAAAAAAAGTTTATAAATATGTAGGACTGCAAGAAACCACCTTTCTTTGCAAAACCTAGTGAGATGCATGCTAAGGAGATCTTTTTAGGTAAATTGCAAATGCTGCCTTCTAAGATACCTTGTTTTGGACTAAATTAAAGGAGGCATCACAAATATCCTTAACAGACAAGACCATTTTAGAATGCATTAAGACCAACTTCACGAAAGCCCATGAAAGTTGGTGGATAAAATCAAGGGGAATGTCAATGAAAATATACTGAAAAGTATTTTTTTGTCTTTTTGTGTGTGTGTGTGTGTGTATGTGTGTGTGTGTGTGTGTGTGTGTGTGTGTGTGTGTGTGTGTGTGTGTGTGTGTGTGTGTGTTGATTAATCAACTGTGAGTTTGTCAAGTCTTTTGTGCATTTCACCTACTGTAAGAAGTGCTATTTGTATGATGTCACAAACTATCGTTCAAAAGTTTGTGTTTGTACGATTTTTAAAAATGTTTTTGAAAGAATTTTCTCATTCTCACTAAATGTACTGTACATTTATTTGTACATATAGATACAAAATGCAAGATTGTGAAATTGTATTACAATTTTAAATAACTGTTTTCTACTGTTTTCTACTGTATTGTAAAATGTAATTTATTCCTGTTATGCAAGGCTGAATTTTCAGCATTATTACTGAAGTCTTCAGTGTCACACGATCCTTCAGAAATCATTATCAATATGCCGATTTGCTGCTCAAGAAAATGTATTGTTATTATCAATCTTGAAATCATCTGTTCTGCTTAACATTATGTGGAAACTACTTTTATTCAAGATCTTTGATAAATAGAAAGTAAAAAATATGCAATTATTTGATATATAAATATTTAATAACATTGTCTTTACTGTCACTCTGGGTTAATTTATTATTAATTTATTAATTTTTTTGGTTATTTTGCTGAATAAAATTATTATTTTATGTAATGAAATTCATACTGACTCCAACATTTGAACAATAGTGTATGTAGATCAAGATATTAAGATTCTGGGGTGTTTCATTCACCAAAATCCTAATTTAGCACCTTACAAAATTAAAGCTGATGATGAAATCCTTAGTTTTAAAGGGTATTAATAATAATTCAACCCGTATTTCATTCAGAGTTGTGCATTCTTACTGTCAATGTCAACCTGGCAGTCCTCAGGATTTTCGATGTGATTCTCCTCTGTCATTATGATATTCTCGATGTCCTTCATAGTCAGGTGGTCACAGAAGGTGTCATATAAGAGTCTCTTCAGCTCTTCCACAGTCAGCTTCTGCAAATCACACTAAAAACAGAGACCAAACTGTATTATTAGGGGCCAAGCACCAAAGGCGATTCGAATTAACTCCAAAATTAACAAATTTTAAGATTTTCTTTGTCTCGCTATTTTTAATAGTTAGATTAAAACCTACTTTTTGGATGTGAGGCTGTATCTTCGCAATAGTTTGGCAAATTGCGACCAACTTTGGTCTGTGTTTTAACAAGCATGACTTGAGGCTACCTGCGGTGTTTTGGCGCTGTGCCACCTAGTGGTCAGGAGATATGAAAATGGCTATATTTGCTTAGAACTTGAATGGTTCTAAGCAAATGCAGTGTATGACAATGAGTCGTACCATACCCAATTTCCACATGTCAGCAATTCTTGCCGTCAGCCATTTTTAGTTTTGTAAAAAGAATACCATATTTTATGAAAAGTTTGGCTGTAGTGCAGTGCCAAAAGTTACAATGAAATTGACAAAAATGCTAATAACGTTTGAATAAATTGGGCTTTTGTAATAAAATGCTTAGTATATTCTTCTGGTCATGCCAAGAACATATATAGCAATTATGCCAAAATTGGCAGAACTACCCATCCACTACTTTGATTCATGTTGAAAGCCTTGGTCTGATTTTCACCAAATTTGACTCGGATCATCTTGAGACCATACTGGCAAAAAGTTATGGATTTAGTGTCGATATACAAAACGGTTTTTGTTAAACGCATTAACAAATTTGCTGGAAAGATGCCAAACTGTATCTGAAGCTGTATCTCTGCAATGCTTTGACATATTTACACCAAACTTTGTATGTGCCATTGTCACCTCACACTGACCACGCCACATCAATTTGGTAACAGTGCCACCAATTGGTCAAAAGTGTTAAACCAGTCATTAGCCACTGATGATGTAATTTACAAAAATGCCTATTACTTTTCATTACATTAGCCCATTGTAATCATTCTGACAACACAGATACCAATTTTACCATAGTCAGCTGAACATCCTGTTTGCTATTTTGATTTATGTTGAAATCCTACTTTTTTAACTCCTCCTAGACTGTTCGTCCGATTTTCACCAAATTTGACTCGGATGATCTTCAGACAATGCTGGCACAAAGTTATGGATTTCATGTCAATAGAGAAAACCATTTGTGTATAGCACCACTACAAATTTGAGCCATAATGCTAAAATGACTCTGAGGCTGTATCTCTGCAAAGTTTTGACATATTGACACCAAACTTTGTGTGTGCCATTGTCACCTCACACAGAACACACCGCATCGATTAGGAATTAATTGGATTATTAAAAGTTGACTGAAGGACAGATGGGAAGTTATCTTTTCAGAAAGTTGTTTTGCATACATTTTGATTACAAACTACTTTTGTTTTTCTTTTTTTCTTTTTTTGTAAAACAACATGCACTGATGAATGTCTGATCAGGAATGTTTTGTAAAAAAAAAAAAAAAGTGGATGAGGTTGATTTATATTTCAGCGCACATTTATTCATAGCTCTGTACCCATAATTACACAGAGAGAAGTTTAAGAGAGGGAGACCCCCGCAGCTATTTGGGGTCAAACACGCTGCTAAAAAAAAAATGCACCAGCAGCGAGCTGCGATTAGTGAAACAAACCCTTTGGGGGAATCACCATATGGCCCGCACAAATTATATTCTGCTTGTCTCACTTGGAGACATGCAGCGAAGGAGACTTATGAAATGTATTAATAATTCTTGCTTAAAGTCATCATGCCACATAGAATATATCTGCATTTGCATGTTAATGTATTCAGATATTTAAATTTGGCTCATGTTTAAAGGCTAGGATGCCCTTTATATGAATCAATTCCCATAAAGTGATTCTTGTCTGTTTGTTGGATTTTATAGAGAGCATTGAAAGTGTATCTAATCTGGTTTCTGTGTGACAGGGACAGACAGAAGCAGCATACTTTTTGCCTGTTGTCACTTGGAATAAGAGAGAAGTAGCTAATAATCACCTTCCAGAACACAGAGTCAAAATTGGTTCCGTTGAACTTGTCAGGCATCCCGGCAGCTGAGAGTTTGGGCCCCAGGAGAGTAACAAATTCCTCAAAATCCACCTGGCCATCACCTAAAAAACAGACCGTGAAGTATTAAATGCATTCTAGCACCACATCAAGTTCCAGCATGTTGGCTCTGGAATATGAAACGGGTTTAGAAATGGACAGAAATCTGATATTTTCCATCAGGGTTGTTTGCTATTAACATCTGAATAGAGAATGCCTGCATCTGAACTGAATTTGCAGTGAGGTGTCAACGTGATGAAGAATTGTAATTTAAATTTAATAAAGAATCAAAACGGCATGAAATTATTCATATATTTAATTTGTATCTATGAATGACCCATGAAAATGTAATCAAAAACTATCAAATAGAGTTTGTGAAAAGCTAATAATTAAATAAATAAAAAAATGAAACACCTACCAATTAATGGTTAAATGTTTTATTAGTTTTTCTGATTTTCATATGACTTATCCAACATCAGAGAATATTACTGAAAAACTAACTTTAAATTTCAAGCTGTAAAAAATAAGTAATTATTCTAGGTAAAAATGAATGAAATGGGAATGCTGTAAATAGAGTAGTTTAAGAAATATGAGATAACACAATAACTGAAATTAACAGAAATTATTATTATTATATTTTAAATATTAATCATATTTTTCATATTTTTTTTAGCAAATTGACTTTCATTTTGTGATTCTGTCCATATTAAAATGCTACTGCTGTTGATGGTAATGAGTTTGGAGATGTATGTCTGAACAGTTAAAAAAAGAATTTCACATATCTGGGAATAAATAGTTCATAGTTATATGCTTAATAATAAATTATTTAATAACAATAGTATAATTTATAACTAATAATTATAATATTATGTGATGACAATGATTATAATTTGGTTAGACTAATGAAACTGTTTTGTTTTATTCAGATTTTTTTTATTATTGCAATTCCCAAATATTCAACAGTCACTGCTTATTTCTTAAATGTTGCTAAATTCCTACATTTTGCCTGGGTTTGCTGGCCATGGAATGGTTTCCTAATTAGCCCATTGTTGGATTAGTTTGATTAATCTCTCTCTCTTTTCTTTTCTCCTAGCTTCAAAATATTTTTAGTGTCAGATTGAGTATAACTTCATGAATTTGGTTTTGTCGAACTGAAAGACCCTCTCTGAGTCTTTCTTTAAAGCACCGCTGCTACAGCCATCAAAGCACCGCTTTCGCCTTCAATTAATTTCAAGACAATTACTGTCAAACTTCAAAACGCCTACTGTGAACAGTGTTCTCATTATTAGCCCATGCATAATCCATATGTCTCCATGCATTGTGAGGAATATGATAGTTTGGAGCAATAAAAGGTTACAGTTATTTAGCTTTTATTTGTGTTGAATATTTGTCAATTGCAGCAGGCATCCCTACAGTGCTGAGAAATGCATATGATGGGTGTCTGGTGGGCTTCCTTAAAGGGATATTTCACTAAAACTGAAACATTTTCTCACCCTTACGTTGGTCACAAACATCTATCTATGCAGAACACAAAAACCAATATCTGGAAATAAAACAACTGAGACATCTCTTCTTTTCTACTCCACAGAAGAAAGAAAATCAAACAAGTCTGAACACAAACAATTTAGCACACTGAATATTAACATTTTTGGATGAGCTATCTCTTTAACCCCTTACCTGTCACCCCCCATTTTCGGGCATGGAGACAAAAATGACATACCCAAAATAAACAGTTGCTGCTCATGAGTCTTTCTGACTAGATACATAATCAACATATGTTCACAATGCTGACACTTCAAAGTTTACTGCTCAATAATCATAATTATTTAGACCGTTATGATATTAAAGATATATTAGCTCAAACATGAATACAAACAATAAAAATATTAAAAACATATGTAGCTGCATTAGTGCTAAGGTTAGCATCAAGCTACATCAGATCATTTATGAAATGATTAGTACACTTTTACTCAGAACTCACTTTAAACCAACGAGTGTTTGTAATAACTTCCTTTTGCAATCACATTTGTAATTTGGTGGTTTACTGTTGTTAAAATATGCTGTTTATAGCTGTTTATATTGCTGCACAAACTAGCATTTCATATGTACATATTTTTTATGGTTTTCAAAATGCCACAAATCGAAATCAAATCACATTCAAAGCCTATCCTTTCATAATCGTGTGTTTATTATCTATGGTCTTTGTGTGTAAAAGTGTTTATCTGTGTTTGTTATGGTCAGATATGTACAGGGAAGTAAACAGGAAATGCATCACAGGATGACGAGTCGGGATGAGATGTACAATATGATTGTGACATATGATGTGGCATGATGACTGACATTTTTACCAACAAACGAGCACGAGCACGGAACAGTGTAAACACACAGAGAGCCCAGGGAGCTGCTAAGCATCATCAGATTGCGTAAATCAGTGGAAAATGAATAGAAATTATGTTTCTGTATGAAGAATTATGAAGTAAACAAGAGTAAATATATCTATATATCTCTAGGTACATGCATTTTTGGACTATAATCCTTTATTGACACTGTTCAGTGAATCTATGTGAACACAAATAATTTAGCTCTTCTGACATAAATTACTGTTACTGCAATGTCTTATCAAAACAGTGGTTAAATATCAAAGCCAGAGTCTTAAATCTTTCTACTTATTGCAGAGTTTGTCCAGAGTGTGATGTTTAACATGCTGTGAAAGTGAAACAACATTAATCTGGGGCCGTTGCCTACTTTGACAGTAGCCTGGTGCACTGCAAACAAATATATTCATTTTCAATCAATCGATGGCAATCGATGGCATCAATCGATGGCAAACATAATCCAACAGGGCAAGATAAGAGATAATCCAAGTTAACATCATTAGTCCAGGCAGGGGCAAACGGAGTCCGAAACAGCAAGACAAAAGGGTAATCCCAAAACACAGGCAAGAATCTGAACATAAGAAAACTGGCAATGCAAAACTATGACTAAACTAGGAAAAACAAAAACTGGCTGGTGTGAGACTGGCTTATATAGTGTGTATTAGTGGTAGCAGCTGTGTGTGATTGGTTTCAGGTGAGTTTGCGGTCAGTGCAATGGAGCATGGGAAATGTAGTCCCATTCGATGTGAGCGTAAATATAATAGGAAGGCGATCTCTGGAGGCAAGCGGACGGAAGTTCATGGACAGGATTTATGACATTTAAACATTAAAAAAAGTAATTTTATGTGAAATATTGTTAAAATTGCAGTTTTTAAAGTTAAAAAGAACAAGGTCATCTGTCAATTTAATGTGAAAATTGTAAATTGCCATAGCCAGAATTCCCCATTTAACATTTTATTTGTATTTATTTATTTATTCATTTATTACAGTTTCTTCTTATTTTTTTTATTTATTAAATTTTTTTCATTAGGTTTAAAGATAAAATTTTATGTTGTTAAATTGTTACCATGGCGATTTGTTTTTATAAGACAATGTTCACCTTCTATGAGTCAAAATCTGCTAAAGGGTGATAATGGAATAACACATTTAAAAAATAATAATAATAATAATCACTGTTATTTACAACATGAGCTGCATTTTCATGGGTTTAAATAAAAATGTTTTTGTTATAAGAGACAACGAAAACAACTTTCTGCATCAAAGCCACATTCTTCACTCATTTTTATAAAATATGTATATCATTACCATTTCAGTTTGAAGATTTACATTTTTACATGATTTGTTACATTATATTACCCCTTTGCAGATTTTGACATATTGGTATTTATTTCACAATAAAATATTTTTTTTTTTTTTTTTTTTTTTAATTAATACGCGTATTTGTGATGCATGTTTGTATATTATAAATGTACAAAACAGATTTTAGTACTTCAATAGGCTGGTAAATTAACACTATATCAGTTAATGAAGTTACTCTTATTTTAAGTTCATTCCATAAATGTGACCACAGCTTTTTTTTTTTTTTAGCATAAATTGTACATATTTTTTAAGTACATCAGCTGATAACCCATGCTGAGAGAAACAATCTATTCTTGTTTTTTTCAGAATGGCACTCCATTCACAGTCTTGTGTGTGTCTCCTCACCATCCATGTCGAGTCTTTGAATGATAACCTCCAGCTCGACCTCATTGGGCATGTACCCTAGAGAACGCATGGCCAAACCGAGCTCCTGCTTTGAGATGAAGCCGTTCCCATCTCGATCAAACACCTTAAACGCCTCCCGGATTTCTGAAGAAGAGAGCAACACACCGATCTGTTAGACATCCAATATTAAAACTATTACTCTGCAACATTGTTATAAGAGACAGATATTAAAATCATCACACCTAAGTGACTCCAAGAAAAAGGATGATTGCAGTGTATAGATTTTTTTGCACAATAATTCACTTTCAACTTCAGCAAAGCGCAGTCCTTCTTGAGTTGATTGATTTAAATCAAAGGAACAGGAATATTTCCATTGCATCCGAACAGGCTTGTTAAAAGAAGTCAAAATTCCATAATACATACGGTTGGTTGAGCCTACTTGTTTCACCATATATGCATAATAAATTATCAATAAGTAATTTGCAATTTTCCACTTGTCACGCCATGATGCCATATTGATAATTATGAAATATGAGCCACTCTGGCTGCAAGATATTACTATAAATCCAGATAATACATACAATACGGAGTGTTAACTGGAGTATTCGCTACTATGCATTCCTCACTGTGCTTTAGGTTTGATAAATGGTTATTTGGACATGGGGTCCAAACAAAAACAGCACACTGAATCTATCACTCCCCTGAGTGAAGGAAATTAGGGAGGAAATATGAGAAAAATACAAGAAATGACGGTACTGCTGTCCAAATAAGCCAACAGCAACAGATGGTTACTCTGCATTACGGTGGAAGTAAGCAGATTTCAAACGGAAGTGAAGTGTGGGCTCTAATTTGCTCATTTCAAAGCAAAACAATTTAGCTGCAAGCAACACTTTTGAAGGCCGGAAAAAAGAAATGTTTTAAAGAAAACTAAGATGTTTCTAGGATACCCTATCAACCAGATGAGAGAAAACTCAAACTGAATATTTAGAGTCATTAGCATTTGATTTTAATGATTATTAACAAGCTCATTATTCAAGAAGCTCAACAAGTAGAACAGAAAACACATAAACAACTAGAGACAGGAATTAAGAATTTAACCATTTTTGTTCAAATAATTAGTACTTTTTAAGAAAAGCAATGCCATTTAATTGCCAAAAAAATATTGTGAGATCATTTAAATACTAATTAATTGTTTAAACAAATATTTAATAATTTAGTAAATTATAGAATAATACTGACAAAACCACGTCACATTCTTTAAACACGTCATTTGAACAACAAGTAAGGGTTAAAGATTTAAGCATCAACACAATAAAAGTATATTACAGTTTACATTTTATCCATGCATTAGAATGTGTTCTGTTTAATTTAAGATCATAGATTTTTACCATTATTTCTGGAAAACAATCGCTAAAATGTCATTCAGTGTTAACAACAGCTCATATACCAAAAAAACTTGTCCGGTATATTTAGAATTAAAATCAACAGATGACAGTAAACGACTCTCCAATCCTTGCCACTATCCTTCAAACAAAAAACCTTCATTTTTTTTTCAGCAATACATTTATTTAAAATACAATAAAATCTGGTATGATCACTTATTCTTTTATATATTTTAGTAAGTACGGGACAGAATGAGTACATTTCATTTTTTCATGAATATAAGCTGAATGACAAAGGAAATATTTCACCTATATTTTGACATTTAGTTTTTACAAAAGTTATTTGTAACATTAAAATTGACACTTTAAAAGCAAAATGAGACATTCTGTCTTTGACCCAAATGCACTGTTCGATTAACTAAAAAGACCCAGTTGATAAGAGTTGTTAATTCACATCACACTCATTTTTTTGTTGTTTTTTTTTTGTAACGGGGCTGTTCTAGGTGGGGATTAAACCTGGGTCTGTTTGGTCCGAAGTCACAGAATTAATGGATTGAGCTAACTCCCCACTAAATGAATCCAAGAGCAGGGATGATCAAATGGCCAGGAGTCGTGGGTCTTCAACAAGACAAAACTTTACTAATAGAAAGTGCAACAAAACAAGAGAAGCTGTGCTTCCAAAAACAGTACAAATAAAAATAGACACAAGGGTCCAAAGACTTAAACTTAGGCAGACTTAGCTTGCAACAGGTAACATAGGCTCAAGACTGAACAATAAGGCATGGCACAAACACACTTAAATAGGGCAAGACACAGGTGTGAGGCATCAGGCATAATGAGTGGTAGGGTTCAGCAGGAGTCTGGTGAGGGTTGCCACCTGCCGACCAGGAGGAAAATAGCAGTCCTGTTAAGGATTCCTTACAGGAGTCCCCCCTCTAAGAACGGCTCCTGACGTTCACTTGGTGGAGTCTTTGGGTGCGACGAAAATCCGTGATGAGCATAGGGTCCAAAATGTCTCGAGCAGGCACCCATGAGCGCTCCTCTGGGCCGTAACCCTCCCAGTCGACCAGATACTGTACTTTTCCTCTGACCTGATGAGAATCCACCAACCTACGCACAGTGTAAGCTGGTTGTCCATCGACAATCCGGGCAGCTGGGGCGGTCTTGTGAGCTGGGGACAGAGAAGAACAAACAACAGGCTTTAGCCGAGAGACATGAAACGTTGGGTGAATCCTCATGGACCTGGGCAGCTGTAGGCGGTCAGCTACTGGATTTATCTTCCTGAAGATCTTAAAAGGACCAATATAACGTGGAGCCAGTTTGCGAGATTCCACCCGCAGAGGCAGATCTCTGGTTGCGAGCCACACCCTCTGACCCGGACGAAGCACTGGTCCCAACCTCCGATGCCGGTTTGCATGCCTCCACCGGTGGTGGGAAGGATGGGTTCTGGTCTGGCCTCCTCTTCTGGGGAGTCAAACTGCCTCGAAAGTGCATCTGGTTTTGAGTTCTTGGAACCTGGGCGGTAAGAATGAACAAAGTCAAACCGGTTAAAAAAAACAGTGCCCAGCGTGCTTGGCGGGAATTCAGTCTCTTGGCCTCCCGAATGTAGGTTAGGTTCCTGTGGTCGGTCTAGATGAGGAACGGGTGCTTGGCCCCTTCCAACCAATGCCTCCACTCCTCCAATGCCACCTTTACTGCCAACAGCTCTCGGTTTCCAATATCATAATTCTCTGCTGCTGTTAGTCGTCGAGACAGATAGGCGCATGGGTGAAGCCTGTTGTCGACCCTGGCTCTCTGGGACAAGACTGCCCCTACCCCTACATCAGAAGCGTCAACCTCCACCACAAAGGGCAACTCTGGGTCTGGAAGGGTTAAGATAGGGGCAGATGTAAAGAGTCTCTTGAGCTTGTTAAAAGCTTGATTGGCCTTCTCAGTCCACATGAATGATCGGGCAGACTTCTTGGCGAGTGCGGAGAGAGGTTCTGCAACAGAGCTGAAGTTTCTAATAAATCTTCTATAAAAGTTTGCAAACCTAAGAAAACGTTGTACCTGCTTCACGGAATTAGGTTGAGGCCATTCCTGCACTGCTCGCACCTTGCCAGGGTCCATCTGGATGTTGCCCTTGGAAATGATGAAGCCAAGAAATGGGGTTGAAGACACATGGAATTCACTCTTTTCCAACTTGACAAAGAGGCTGTGTTTAAGTAACTGGGAAAGGACCTGTCGAACATGTTGGATGTGTTCTTGGTAGTTGCGTGAGAAAATAAGGATATCGTCAAGGTAGACAAAAACAAACTTGTTCAGCATCTCCCGCAAGACATCATTAATCAGTGCCTGGAAGACAGCTGGGGCATTGACCAGGCCAAAGGGCATTACTCTGTACTCATAGTGGCCCGTTCCACTCGTCCCCTTCTCGAATCCTGACCAGATGGTAGGCATTTCGGAGATCTAATTTGGTGAATATGGTGGCGCCTTGCAGGATCTCAAATGCAGAGGTCATCAGGGGCAGGGGGTAGCGATTCTTAATGGTGATGCGGTTGAGACCCCTGTAGTCGATGCAAGGCCTGAGGTCACCATCCTTCTTCTCAACAAAGAAAAACCCTGCTCCAGCAGGTGAGGTTGAAGTACGAATAAAACCATTATCCAAGGCTTCCTTGAGGTACTTCTCCATAGCGGTCCTCTCAGGGGCAGAGACAGAGTAAAGCCTACCCCACGGTGGGCATGCTCCAGGAACCAAGTCTATAGCACAGTCATATGGTCTGTGAGGGGGAAGGGAGGTGGCTCGGGACTTGCTGAAGACTTCCTTGAGGTCAGCATACTCTGGAGGAACTCTGGACAGATCAGGGAGACACACAGGAGGCATAATACTCTGGGTTTTTGAAATGGGAAGCTGCAGTGCAACCGTGGCCTGGGGAACTTGAGGCGACTCAGGGTGAAATGCTGGGCACTTCGCGGTGGCAGATTTAAACTGAGATACAGGTAGCTCTTGAGTATCAGACCTGTCTGTTTTGAGATTGGCAGGGCACCTGGATAGTCTCGAAATTGGCTCTGGGTATACCTCCAGTTTCTCAGTAGAATGGCAAAAAGAAAGAGCAGAAACACAACAGTTAGTTCCCCAACCTTTAACTACGCCTCTAGACCAGTCAATATTTGGGTTGTGACAAGTTAGCCATGGAAATCCAAGAAATAAGGGGGAGTTCTGGTAACTGGATAAGAAAAAACTGTATTAGTTCCTTGTGACCCCCAACTTCAAACTGAATAAACGAAGTGCAGTGACTAACCTGTCCCAACCCCAGAGGTCTGCCGTCGAGAGCTGTGATGGTTAGAGATTTCTGGAGGAGCATGGAAGGAATGCCCAAACGTCTGGCCACATCAAGATCTAAAAAGTTCCCAGCAGCCCCAGAGTCGATGAAAGCACCAAGCTGGTGATTCTGGTTGTTGTGGAAGATGGTGGCTTGGATAGTAACTCCAGAGGTTGTAGGATGAGGGAAGATATTTACTCTCGTTCCAGTTCCCCCTTTCCTGGACGAGAACTGGCTTTTCCCGACAATTCAGGACAGTTGGAGCGGAAATGGCCAGACCTTCCACAGTACAGACAGCGTCGCTCCCTCATCCGTCGATCCCTTTCTGTCTGGGTTAATCTTGTTCGACCCAGCTGCATGGGTTCCTCCAGATCACTGGGTTTCCCTAGTGGTTCAAAAGTATTGGAAAATTCCTGAGGACGATACACACTGGTTTCCCGACGTCGTTCCTGTTGTCGTTCTCGGAGACGATGATCTATTCGGATAGCCACCTCAATTAAAGATTCCAAATCCGGAGAAGGGTCTCTAAAAGCCAACTCATCCTTAAGTTCCGGAGACAAGGCCTGGTGGAATGTGGCCCTTAAAGCTCGCTGGTCCCAGCCACTCTCTGAAGCTAGGGTTTGCAGTGAGTGGTCCCTGTTGGTCCCACAAAGCCGAGGCCCAGTCTAAAGCCTTGCCAGTAAGAAGGGTTATGATGTAAGCAACTTTGCTACTCTCTGTGGGGAAGCTGCCAGGTTGTAACTGAAATACTAGGGTGCATTGAGTGACGAACCCACGACACTTCTCGGGACTGCCATCAAATCGTTCTGGTGCTGGTAGTTTAGGTTCTGACAGGGCGGCTACCACTGCTTGAGAAGGATTACCATGTGACAGCTGAGGCTCTTGTGACGAAGAAGCTGGAGCCTGAAGATTTAAACGTTGAAGAATCTCAGTAAGGATCTGCTCATGTTGCTGAATGGCAGCAGCTTGGCCTGATATGGCAGACAGAATGCAATCCACATAAGATGGTGGTGGACTCTCCTCCGCTGGATTCATGTTTTCTGGTTCAGTCTTGCTGTAACGGGGCTGTTCTAGGTGGGGATTGAACCCGGGTCTGTTTGGTCCGAAGTCACTGAATTAATGGATTGAGCTAACTCCCCACTAAATGAATCCAAGAGCAGGGATGATCAAATGGTCAGGAGTCATGGGTCTTCAACAAGACAAAACTTTACTAATAGAAAGTGCAACAAAACAAGAGAAGCTGTGCTTCCAAAAAACAGTACAAATAAAAATAGACACAAGGGTCCAAAGACTTAAACTTAAACTTTGGCAGACTTAGCTTGCAACAGGTAACATAGGCTCAAGACTGAACAATAAGGCATGGCACAAACACACTTAAATAGGGCAAGACACAGGTGTGAGGCATCAGGCATAATGAGTGGTAGGGTTCAGCAGGAGTCTGGTGAGGGTTGCCACCTGCCGACCAGGAGGAAAATAGCAGTCCTGTTAAGGATTCCTTACATTTTTCTTCGACTTACAATAACAGATTTATGATCTTAGAAGTGAGGCTTTTTAAAATTAACTGAACCAATTACTGTACTTTGTTACAGCTACTGGGGACATCCAATGGTTAAATCTGCATAAAAGAAATTAGACACAGCAAAATCTGACATGATGTATTCTACAAAGAACAACAAGTGTAAACTATAATATCATTAAAATCCAAAATACATTGTCTATATCATAAAATAAATAATAATGAAATGCTTATTTTATTTCAGTGGTAATGGTAAAAAGTTGTAATTGATAGAAATTACAAGCTTGAATAATAAGACACAAAAATTATGATTATTATTAAGAACACAAAAAATCAAGTTTGAAGTCTTTAATCTGATGAATAATAATGTTTAATAGTTACTTACGGAATACAGAAATAGACAACAGGCCACTTGTCTCAGTATATTCTGATCGACAGACAGGTAATTACTGCTGTGCAAAGGTGATCATTTGAGACTTTTTAAGGGACCTTTGTCATAGAGTTACTCAACCCACATAGGATTACAAATATACATGACAAACCGAAAACCGGCATTCACGTGAACTGGCAATTTTTTTTTTTTTTAAGTGTATCAAAATTCGTTTTTTTCCAACTAAATTTGCTTTAACCTTTAGCCTTCGATAACCCTTAATAACCCTTGGAATGTCATTGTGTGAAGAATACATGACACTGTGTAGGAGTTGTTTGGAATAGAGAATCATGCCTCTGTCACAAACTCAGTTTATAAAAAAAACACCATAATGATGTGTGATATGTAGGGAAATTTGGGAAACTACTGAAGCTCTATAGTGGACTCAACCATGTACATTGTGCAACAAAGCTTCTGGGAAACCCACCTCTGCCTGTTGCTAGGCAACTGCACAACTGTTCCAACCCGCTATTGTGAGGGTTGTGATTAGACCACAGCCCTTCCAGCATGATAGCGCGCACTTGTCACATTAAATCAAAAAGTTGTACCCGCTCATAAAAAAAGCACTTTCTATAAAAATAATAATGATATCTTTGAAAGTCAAGCATCCACCTAACAATGATCCAGTGTGGCATGTGTTTTCAACAATGCAATTAAAAAAATACAGCTTTCCAGGGAATAGTTGCAGTATGGAGATGAGTTTGTTTTTTCGTCAAAAAAGATTTGAAGAAACTTAGCATGCCATCACTTACTGACCAGTGGATCCTCTGCAGTGAATGGGTGCCGTCAGAATGAAGGTCCAAACAGCTAATAAAAACATCACAATAATCCACAAGTAATCCACACCACTCCAGTCCATCAGTTAATGTCTGGTGAAGCAAAAAGCTATATGCTTGAAATAAACAAATACATTATTAAGGTGTAATTTTTGGCCAAAATACAAGTCCATATTCTTCCTCCAGTGAAAAAGTCTATCCCATGTTGCCTTCACACATATTTGTTTTGAAATGTTTTGGATTTTTTTTGTTTCGGTATTTGATCTGTGCATATTTCTCTTCTTATTCAGACAACTTTTTCACTGGAGAAAGCAATATTATGGATTCCAATTAATTTAGTCAGAATAATTAGTTATAAGTTAAATATGTCTTAATAATAGACTTGTTTATTACAATCATTGAGCATTTCACTTTTCAATATGTTTAGTGATTTAATGTGGTACTTGTGAATTTATTGTAATGTTTTTATCAGCTGTTTGGGCTGTTTCTGACGGCACCCATTCACTGCACCGGATCCATTGGTGAGCAAGTGATTTATGCTACATTTCTCCAAATCTGTTCTGATAAAGAAACAAACTCATCATGTTGGACAGCCTGATGGTAAGTACACTTTAAACACTTAAAGTAAAATCTTTTCAAATCACTTTTTCAAATCTTTATTTTTGAGGGGGTGGAAATTAAATTTTTGTTATCATTTACTTACCCTACTGTTGTTCCAAAATCTTTTAACTTTCTTTTTAACTCGAAACACAAGTGATTTCAAACATTTTTGAAGCTCATTATTAAGACAGATTAAAAGCTAATAATTCCATTAAGCCATCGTTTTGCTTCAAAAGACCTAAGTCATGGACAACTTTTATGTTCTAATGCTGCTTTGCAATCTTTTTGGAAAAGGAAAAAGAGTGGTTATGTTTTTCAGAAGAAAAAAAATATATCCAGTTTTGGTAAATAAATGGATGAAAAATGTATCATTTCTGTGCACGTTGCAAAGATGCATCAGTGACTCCGTTTTAAATTACTAGGTTTCAAAATATTCATCATTCAACTCCATCAACCAGGAAGATTTGAACAGCTAATGTTTTATCTACTGTTTTGCTCAAAATTAACCACAAACCAACAAGCCTTGACCCACACCTGTGGTATAATTTACATAATTACCTAAATAATAACCTTCAGCCCATTACACATGCAATGTTCATAAATAGAATTACACCTTTTTTGTCTTTGAAATAACACAGAAGACGTTTTTCTGCTAATTTAGTGGCATGAGGCAACAACAACAATACAAAAACTCAAGTAAACTCAAATCTCTTGTGAGGAACAGATAGCAATCCGATTAAGGGATTTGCAAAAGGTTTCCTTGGAGTGAGAAACACTTCGATTGGGGAAGTCCATGCCAGAGCACAACGCCTTGCCAGATGCTGTGCTGCTGGAAATGATTAGATTTCTTAAGAAACCTCAGTTCGTTGCCAATTAAATTCTGACCTACCATATGTATTTGTTTGCAAATGTTTTGGGTATTTTTTTAGATTGGCTCCTGGAGAAAACTATTCTTCTTTTCTAGAACTAAAGGAATGTTTTTGGTTTAATACAAGTCAGCTCTATTGACAATATTTGTGGCACAAACCTGATTTAAACTAAATAATTTACATGGAACACTTATTTACATTTTAAATATAATCATAATATCAAATAACTGTAAATCAAACATTAAAACTGCTGTTAATTTAGTATTATTTATATATTATTATATATTAATTTTAGGTTAAGATTTAGTAATTCTATGTGATTTTATCATTTTTATATATTTATATATTTTTTTATATTTATATACATCTTTTTCTGTTTTATTAATTTTAGTAATTCAACAAACAAATATTTTTTTTAGTTTGTTGCCAAGGCAATCCAAAGTTTTCATCTTATATATATATTTTAATGGAGATTTATTTCAGACACCAATTTATTTTTTTTTTTTTATAGCTTTAGTTTAACAATAACAACACCAATTAACACTAACATAAATTATATTTCTCTTCAAACGCTTTATTCTCATCTTAAACCACATTATATATATATATATATATATATATATATATATATATATATATATATATATAGTCCTGGACAAAGTGTAAGTATAGAACAGAGATGAATGAAGTTTTCTTCAAAGAGAGCTAATTAATCACTTTCCAGTGTTAACTCTCTCTTTGTGAGCCTCTTATAGAGGGATTAAACTGACATGGTCATGCCAGCTCAAATCGCCGCTCAGGAAGAGAGAGATAACATATCCATACTTCTCTTTCTGTTCTACAGTCAGATAATGGATGTAGAGAGAAGAGCTGAACTCCCTCTCACGTGGCAATCATATCTGATGACCATATGCTCAGGGGTTTGCCAATGCATTATGACAGCCAGAAACAGATTCCATGTTTGGTGTTTCATTTTACAGATTTAATTTTAGACACCAAATATTCTTCCATATAATGTCTGCTGCTCAATCTGTTCATCAAATTATTTACAGAAATAGTGTAAATCATGTCAACATTTACTCAATTTTACAATATGCTATCCAATCCATAAAATGTATTAAGATTATACACTTTTCATTTCCATAATATAGTTTCAGTAAATGTGGACGTCATATGGACCAAATTCATATACCTTTATCATTTTTGGTATTTATGGAATTTGACTCTGCACTGCAGTTTGAACATTCTGCATAAAATTTCATGTTTTCCAAACAGGTTTAAAAAGTACACTTCACATCATTAGATATGATGTTGTGAGTCAATGATTATACAGGTGCATCTCAATAAATTAGAATGTCATGGAAAAGTTCATTTATTTCAGTAATTCAACTCAAATTGTGAAACTTGTGTGTTAAATACTGAAGACTGAAGCAGTTTAAGTCTTTGGTTATTTTAATTGTGATGATCACATTTAACAAAAATCAACCAATTCACAATCTCAAAAAATTAGAATATGGTGACATGCCAGTCAGCTAATCAACTAAAAAAACACCTGCAAAGGTTTCCTGAGCCTTCAGATTGGTCTCTCAGTTTGGTTCTACACAATCATGGAGAAGACTGCTGATCTGACAGTTGCCCAAAAGACAATCATTGACACCCTTCACAAGGAGTGTAAGCCACAAACATTCATTGCAAAAGAAACTGGTTGTTCACAGAGTGCTGTATCCAAACATGAAAGTTGAGTGAAATTAAAAAGTTTGGAAGAAAAAGATGCACAACCAACCGAGAGAACCTCAACCTTATGAGGATTGTCAAGCAAAATCAATTCAAGAATTTGAGTGAACTTCACAAGGAATGGACCGAGGCTGCGGTCAAGACATCAAGAGAAACTACATTTGGCTGCAGCTGTCGTATTCCTCTTGTTAAGCCACTCCTGAAAAACAGGCAACATCCACGAACTGGTCTATTATCCAGTGGTCCAAAGTCCTCTTTTCAGATGAGAGCTTTGAAAGTTTTGTATTTTATTTGGAGCCAAGGTCCTAGAGTCTGGAGCAAGGGTGGAGAAGCTCATAGCCCAAGTTACTTGAAGTCCAGTGTTAAGTTTCCAAAGTCTGTGATGATTTGGGGTGCAATGTCATCTGCTGGAGTTGGTCTGTTGTGTTTTTTGAAAACCAAAGTCACTGCACCCATTTAGCAATAAATTTTGGAGCACTTCATGCTTCCTGTGCTGACCAGCTTTTTGAAGATGCTGATTTCATTTTCCAGCAGGATTTGGCACCTGCCCACACTGCCAAAAGCACCAAAGGTTGGTTAAATGACCATGGTGTTGGTGTACTTGACTGGCCAGCAAGCTAACCAGACCTGAACCACAGAGAGAATCTATGGGGTATTGTCAAGAGGAAAATGAGAAACAAGAGACCATAAAATGCAGATGAGCTGAAGGCCACTGTCAAAGAAACCTGGGCTTCCATACCTCAGCAGTGCCACAAACTGATCACCTCCATGCCTTGCTGAACTGAGGCAGTAATTAAAGCAAAAGGAGCCCCTACCAAGTATTGAGTACATGTACAGTTAATGAACATACTTTCCAGAAGGCCAACAATTCACTAAAAACAAATATTAGTCTTATGAAGTATTCTAATTTGTTGAGATAATGAATTGATGGGTTTTTATTAAATGTGAGCCAAAATCATGAAAATGAAAAGAACCAAAGGCTTAAACTACTTCAGTCTGTGTGCATTGAATTTAATACACAAGTTTCAGAATTTGAGCTGAATTACTGAAATCAATAAACTTTTCCACGCCATTCTAATTCATTGAGATGCACCTGTATAATGAAATCGTGACATCACAATACCAACAAATCACAGTGTTCAGATCGCATTCTGCCATCGTCTTTAAATACCCTTTGTTGTCCTGGGATTTTTACTGATATTGAATCTCTGTTTAATCCCTGTGGACCTTCCCTTTAAAAGTCCTGGGAGCTTGAAAGGGCTCGCAGGGTCTCTATCATCTGAAGGCAGGGTGCTTCTAATACACGCTGAAGACCTGTTTGATGTATGAAGGTGCAGTTGCACTTCAAAGCTGAAATGTGTTCTCACAGTTCTCATAAAGAGATGCTATTGAAAGAGAAAGACATGAAAGTGCATGTGTGGGGTTAAAGAACTGTCAAGCCTTCAACACAAACAGCTCTTTTTCTCTCAAACACCCTTGCAAACAAATTATGCAAGGAAGACTTAAATATAATCCATAATGTATGCAATGGCTCACTCATTAGTTTTTCATTTAAAGTTACTCATCTATTATGAATAGACAGACAACAGTGGCCCAGTAGTGCACAACACAATGCATAGGACTCATTTGTGTTGTGGATTTGTTTCCTTTGTGTTGCAGCTTGTTTCTGTTGTGTTGCGACTTGTTTCCATTGTGTTCTGCTAATTTTGTTGTGTCACAGCTTGTTTCCATTTTGTTGCAGCTTGTTTTGGTTATGTTTTGCTAATTACTTTATGCTACTGTATGTTTTTTTTTTGTTGTTGTTGCAACTTATTTTCATTGTGTTGTACTAATTTTGTTGTTCCATGGCTTGTTTTCGTTGTTGCGGCTTGTTTCTGTTGTGCTAATTGAATTTTGTTGTGGCTTGTTTCCATTGTGTTGTGCTAATTTTGTTGTTTTGTGGCTTGTTTTCATTGTGTTGTACTACTGACATTGTTTTGCAGCTTTCTGTTGTGCTAATTTAATTGTGTTGCAGCTTGTTTCCATTGTGTTGTGCTAATTTTGTTGTATTGTGCTAATGTCGTTGTGCTGTGGCTTGTTTCTGTTGTGTTGTGCAATTTTTTTTTTGTGCAGGGAGTTATTTCCATTGTCCTAATTTTGCTGTGTTGGGACTTGTTTCTAGTGTGTTGAAACTAAAAAAACAATTGTGCTAATTTTGTTGTTTTATAGCTTGTTTCCATTGTCTTGTAGTAATTTTGCTGTTTTGTGGCTTGTTTCTTTATGTTGCGTCTTGTTTCCATTGTGTTATGCTCATGACATTGTATTGCGGCTTGTTTCCATTGTATTGTGCTAATTTTGTTGTTTTGTGTCTTGTTTCTTTATGTTGCGTCTTGTTTCCATTGTGTTATGCTAATGACATTGTATTGCGGCTTGTTTCCATTGTGTTCTGCTAATTTTGTTGTTTTGTGGCTTGTTTCTTTATATTGCATCTTGTTTCCATTGTGTTGTGCTAATGACATTGTGTTGCAGCTTGTTTCCATTGTGTTGTGCTAATGATATTGTGTTGCAGTTTGATTCTGATGTGCTAATTTCATTGTGTTCCAGCTTGTTTCCATTCCGTCTTACTAATTATGTTGTTGTGCAAATGTCATTGTGTTGCGGATTGTTTCCGTTGTGTAGTGCTAATTTTGTTGTGTTGCGACTGTTTCCATTGACCTAATTTTGCTGTGTTGGGGCTTGTTTCCATTGTGTTGCAACTTTTTTTGTAGCTAGTTTCTTTTGCATTGTGCTAATTGTGACTTGTTTCTATTGTGTTGTACACTGGGCCACTTTAACAGATTAGGTTTAGTCCATTTTAAAAACACAGCCTGCAATGACTTGCAAAAAAGAAAAGCATATAAACGCATTCATTCATTCCAGCAACACTTTTACTGACTCCACTCCCACACTTGCCAATTCCCGTCAGCTATATTCCATAATCTCTCATTTCCCCAGTGAAGATCTATCAGCGGCGTCCTTCCCCCTTCCACAACAGGCTTCCCTCAAATGAGCTCTTTATGTAAAACTCTTAAAAATCAATTTCTTCATAGACAATCTTGAACTTTGTGGGTTGAGTGTGTCTTTATACTTGCCTGTCTATGTGTGTCTATGCCTGTGTGTGCATGTCCTCAAGACTATTTTTAAACATCTGTGGCAGGCTTAATCCATCTTGTGTGGTGAGAGGGCCCAGCAGATCTGAATATTACAGTAACCATATTTTAACAAGACTCTAGAGTATTCACATAAGCATTAAATACAGCGCCGGGTCGCTTTGTTGGAGGGGGGTTACTCTACTTTTGCATTCTGATCCTGTAAACCTACAGAGAAGGCTAAATCACACATGGTTGTTGGGGTTGTGGGAAAGCATTTGCCTCCCGGTCACCTGAATAAAGGCATTTTAAAATGAGAGTTAAGCAGTAAAATTAATCCATGTTTCACTCTTATGCTTCAACATGTTTTTGAAAACATAAGGTCAGTGATGATAAAAGAATCTAATCAAAGCAGTTTTTCAGAATCCTCTGTAAAATAAAGATAAAACGATTAATGAATTTAGATGAATTGTGTCTGCTGATGGCTCTGTTTATTTGCAAGCACTCTCTGCATTGTTTTATTGTTTGATTCACTAAAGGAATTATGCAAATCAAGTAACAGCATAACATGGCACAAAATCTGTGCCAAACACAATTTGCATGGCACAGTTTCTACACAAAATGATCTACTGTCAGAGTCAGAGTGCATAGGTTAACATGCTTATGAACATCATAGTCACCCAAATTTTTCCTGTAACTCTCCGCTATATATTTCAAATGAAAAAAAGAGGCAAAGGTCACAAAAATGAAAGCAAAACAAAAGCGGTGTTTAGTGGTAAAAAAGAAAACTCATAAAATTTAATTGAAGGTGGGACCCTAGTCATATCTAGAGATGAAAACTAATTGAAACTTGTTGTGGGCCAGCATTAACGCCCAAGCAACAAGTATAACAACACCCTAGTATCTAGTGTTGGGGTTAACACGTTACAAAAAATACAATTAACACAATCAAATTACTTTTTTTCAACTAGTAACACAATAAATGAACTATTTACAAGAATAAGTAATGCCAGTTACTTTGTTAATTACTTTATGTCCTGGGGGTTGTTAATTTCACTTCGGTGTAAAGATGCTTCACATTTGCCAAAAATATAAATAGAACTATAAAAATAAAAAATATAAATATATTATAAATATCAATTTTTGTATTAAAAACAAACAAGTAAACTTAGCCCAAAGAATAAAAAGTAACTCAAAAGTAATGTAATACATTACTTTCCATAAAATGTGATCAAGTAATCCAATTAGTTACTTTTCAAGGAGTAACGCAATATTGTAATGCATTACTTTTAAAAGTAACTTTCCTCAACACTGCTAGTTTCATAACAATCACTTTTGCTTGGCAATAAATCAACACTCACATGTTCTTCAGCCACTAACAACACCAAACAGACTTGCAAAAAAAATGTATGCACTTGTTTCCCAAAATAAACATCACTTCAGAATGCAGAACACAAACTATAAGACACAAAGTGAAATTGTGAAGAAATGGAGCAGAAAAAAAATGAAAAAAAGAAGGAATAAAATTAAAGAATGAGTAGCAGTGCCAGTTCATAGTGACATGTCAGTCAAGATCTAAAAATTATCAAACTAAAATCAAATTCCACAAGCCTCATACACTATATTCTCAGTTCTCTGAGGACAAACAATAGCTGTGTGGTACAGACCAAAGTGTATGTTGTCACCTGTTACTTTCATTTACTTAACTCTTACCCTCCTTTCCAACCGACATTTTTGAATGGGTATCACAATTAGTTAAGAAAGAATAAATAAATAAATAAAAATGAATGAATGAATGAATTGATTAATTAATTAATTAATCAAATAAATAATTAATAATAACAGCAAATAGAGTTGTAAAGACCCACTCATGAAAGGTGCATGTAAATATAATTGGTGTATAATATTAAATAAAAGCAATTTTGCGATATCTATTCACATTTTTTTTTAAGTGTCCACTGCCTAGACCAGATGACTTGAGCCACATGGTTTCATAGAAAAATTTGAAGCTTGACTTCAGTAAAATGAGATTCTATTTTGTTGGTTCTCGTCGTGATAATTGCATGATGACAGAAGTTTGACTCAAGGCGGAAGGCAGATGTCTTCAGTCATTGTCAGACATTCACAAAGGAACACTGATCTGCTGTCTGAAAAACTGCTCCTAAAAATCTATCACCAGATTTGAAAGAGAAGAGAGGGAAAGAAAGATAAAAGCTTCATGAGTCCATAGACATCTCATGTGCTATCTTCCCCTCTTTGACATCTTCTGATTCAGTGTACTTTCAGCCCTCAGCCTGCTTACATTTTTAGAGCTGGCTCTGTAAATCATGAGCCAAAATTTATATCATAACATTGTCTCCGCTCCTACTGTGATTTGAGAGAGCCGTATTTGACCTATATGAACTTACGCCCCCATAACGCCTACCCTTTGAGTTGAGCCCTACATTACAAGAGCCAATGTGAATCACAAAGCTCATGCAGACAAACTGCTCCTCTGGATAAGCCCTGAAAGTACAGATCACACCGCCAGTCAGGATTTCGGCTGACATAGTAACATTCTGTTGAAATATTCAAAAACATAAAGATAACCTCTTCACGAGTTATTCAGATTGTTGGTGTTTCTCAAAGGCTTTTGTAGGATTTTTAATCAAAGTATTGAATCAAAAAAAGATTTGAAAAGTTTACATTAATTAATGTAAACTTTTATTTTACAAGCTGAAGAATAAGGACCTTTGCACTAAGCTTGACGCAATAAAGTTAACCGAATACCTGTCAAATGGTAGCCTGATGACATCAGACTTTGTGCTTCCACTCAATTTCAGTTAGCTTCTGTATTCAGTCTGAGATAGCAAACCATCTTCCAGTTTTCCTCTGGCTCCAAAACATCCGTCCAATCAATGAACAGTGGGTGGGCTGAGAGCCGTTATGTAGACGCTAAGCGCCGAGTTTACGATCGTAGTTTAGGTTAGGGAAATCGAAAACGACAGCGGACATGGGGACACAAGATGCTATTTGCTCCGTTGTGGAGAATATTCCTGGCATTTGCCAACTGAAGCACGAACAAGAAGAGTGTTTGTTTCACATTTTGAATGGAGGTGATGTTGTGGTCGTACCGACAGGTTTTGGGAAAAGTTTAATTTATCAACTGAACCGATCGTCAGCAAGAAACTGGGGAGGCAAAAGTCCGACAAGGTGATAGGTGATACATGGAGGGTCAGATTAAGGAGGCAGCAAAACTCGCTCTATGTTTTTGGTTTCGCAGCATACCTATGTTTACAGTGGAAGTGTGACCCGGCTGAGCCAGCGCATAACACACGTCATAACCAAACGTTATGTGATTGGCTTACAGGTAACCAATGATTTTAAACTTCAGACAAGCGCCCACCCACGGGAAAGTAAAAGCTTGTCAATTATGCCCTTCCAGACTCTGTCTACAAAGCAAAGTGAAGTAGCAGAGTTTGGTATTACCAGGCTAGTCAAATGGTGCTTTTTCACCGAATGAGAAACAATTGCTCATTTCAGTTAATTCATGCCTGCCCAATAGGTGGCGCTGGCTGAGAATGCATGTTACACCTGCACACTAGGTGGCACAACCACTATTCACTATAACAAACAAAGTGTAATGTGATGTAAATGAGAGATTCATTGTGCAAAAGTTACATTTATTATAACGGAACTTTGTGAGATTGCGGTAAACTGAAGTGATTGACAGATTTTCCGTGATTTTAAAGATAGTGCTCTTTGTGTGGTTTTTTTGGTAATATATAATCTATTAAGAGTTTATTAAAAAATAATAATAATAATAATAATTTAATAAAACTTTATGGACACATACATGCTGCAAATTATCAGGAATGAAATTCACATATTTATGCGAGATTCACTCTTGAAATAGCAGTGACTGCCATTTCTATAACCACACCTGTAAAAAGAACAGAAAAAAAAAGTTTTTGTTGTTGGTACAGTTCTATTATTGCTTTTTATAAACAGCTCGTTAGCGATTTCATTGTTGTGAGCACATAAACAATTCCACCCTAAAATTAAAACAGCAAGTTTGATCTTGACAGTGCCTGGACATGTAGGCTGTCCAGTGATCCATATTCACCCCTACCAAAAGAGTTGTAAAATAACACAAATAAACAAGCCCCCTATATACCTACACCAGCCTATTGTCTCTTGAGCTGCTTTACCTTTAAATTACAGTCCAAGTGTCAACAGCACAACTTGGTCCCCATCCCAGAGGGCCATTTGTTGAAGGTGCAGTGCCTTCACTTAAATGTCAAGTGTCTTGTTTTGAGGTTGGGTATCATAGAGGATTAATAGTATAGGTCAGTGTCTGGTTTTGTATTTTAGTGAATGTACATTCTGTTAAAAACACACATACACACAGATTCACACATATGCACTGAGAGTCTAGTCAGAAGATATTGCCTAACCTGATTTTACCAAGTGAGACATGTTCCTGGGACAACATCGTTGTTGACCCTGGAACAACATTGTGATTAACCAATCAGATTTGAAGAACCAGTTTATAGATTTTGTGAAGTTTATGCTTAAAATCAGTGTTTGGTGCTTGTACATCAGTGTCATTCATCTATTATTTCCTCTGATTTTAGGGATTACTCATGGTTAAGGTTAGGTTTAGGTGTAGGGATATGATTAAGAATATATTTTTGGAGTAAAATGTTGTTCCAGGGTCAACAAAATATGTTGACCTAGGAACACATCGGACTTGGCAAAATCATGACGTGCGAAGATATTGTATATTGTAGTCTAAAAATGCAATTTATTTTATTTCCCCACAAAACAAAATGACATCCTATTTAAAAAAAAAAAAAAAAAGGGATTTGCAGCACCATTTTGGAAAGCCAGTGAAGCAGAACCCTGTTCTAATTCTCACCAGTGGATATGTTGGTAATGGAAAATCAGAGTGTGTGTAAATTGCCCTCCTGTCAATGCGCCACAAAACAAGCTGCCCTCACTGAGAAAAATATAAACAGCTTTAAATGCACCACAGCTGCTTTATATATACAGATTTGTTTAGCAAGAACATAATTGTTAGACACTTTTTCGGTTACTTTTATTATGATGCTATATTATTGTTCCAAATTGTGGAATATCATTATTTAAATGACAAAACAAACACTCATATTAGAAATGTCACATCTAGGTCACTTAAAGCAGTCAAATAAAAGCACAAACAATGATAATTGCATGCCTCTCAGGAATGCTTTAATCTGATTGGTCATTGTAAAATCAGATTCTTGCATAATAAAATGAATTAAACCGAGAAAAAAAAAATCTGGTTACAATGTAAGCTAAATAAAGTCCAATTAGTCAACCATTATTACAAAATGATGCCTTTTAGGCTAACGCTTGATCACCCCGTTGGGATTCATTTTCTGATAATGATCAATTGACTGTGCATTATTTTTTACACATTTGCCTAAATTACATATATTTAATTTGTATTTTGATCAATGGGAAAAGCATATTACATATTCAATAAAATATCTTTAAAAACATTTAACATAGTGCGAAGAAATTTAGATAAAATGCATAAAGGTATATATATAAATAAGAGGTTTTCTTTCCACATCAAAGTCACTTAAAAGCCAGTGACATGCAATTATGTTACAGTGACATTTTATGGGATAAAATCTGATAACAATAGTAAAGTAAGTGGTGACTGGCTCTTTTAAATGTAAGGTGGGACTACAGTCACTATATTGCTTTATTACATATCAATAAACATAACATTCTCCCTCTCCTTCTCTCTATATCTAAATATAGTGCATGCACTTTTCTGTAAACTTAGCCAGAGGATTTAATTTGACTTAAACTCTCTGAATCCCTAATGCAACTTTATGGGAAAAACTTCCTGCAGGAAAAAGTATTTCCTGCATTCTCTTTTTTTGTGAGTCCTCAAGCTATTATGTTTCTCAAAAATGGAAATGTTTTCTTGCTCTGCAAACAAATCAAATCACAAAAGGGAGATGAAAAATTAAGTTATTCTGCATTTGCATCAAATGAAAGATATAAACAGAAGATATGGCATTGTCCATCTGCTTTCTCTCATTAACCATGCTGCAAAACCAGCGGTGGAAAGAGAAATGTGATGGAGGTAAAAGAACCAGGAGCAGACCTTGGCTGGTGGAGGGTTTGTGTGCTCTCCTGTTCGTCTGTCAGTTAAATATGTGAATCACTCTTCTGTTTGTGTGCCTATTTCTAAACCAGTCTACCTGCCAAACAGCCATTTGATCTTTCTTTACTTGTACTCTGACAGGAAACACATTTGTACCTTCTGCACGGTGTGCTGAATTTACCCAAACCGTGATTTTACTCCTACTTTGGCCATAACATTTATAGAGAGAAAAGTATAACAGAATTAATGTGTTTTATTGCAGTCAGAACATTTATCAGTGTGGTATAATGCAATTACAAAATGCTGGGCTTCCTGAATCATTAAGTAGGATGTTAGTAGCACATAAGTATTATTTAATATCCAGCGCATGTTTCCAATTACATATCACTGAGTAATATGTACAAGCATTCATTAAATTACCACTTGCAAATCCATTATCTGCAACTTAATAGGATCTTTACACTTGCTTTCAAAGTTTAAGAGAGACAAATGGCACAAAGTAAACTATATAAGCCTACAAAAAAAAAAAATAATCATAAATTGATACTCTGCACTCTGATACTTCCCTCAGACCATTCGGGATGGATTGTTTTGCATTTATTGAGGACCATATGGATGAGTTTGTTTCTTCTTTGGAATAGATTTGGAGAAATTATTTAGCATTACATCACTTGCTCACCAGTGGACCCTCTATCACGTGTTCTCATGCAGGCGTGTGATGAGGCTTCTTCTTCTTCTTGCTTTACAGCTGATGCAGACTTATATGTGTATTACCGCCACATATCTCTTAAGTGCTGTATAGACATAATACCACAAAAGACTCTGTAATATGTGTTTACATGCTCATGCACTACAAATGATCTTGCACTTTTCAACAGCCAACTGCTTGACTTACGATGTTTCTCTTTGCACGTGTACAGTATTATGTGAAGCATTCATATAGTTGATATATTTTTTTTTTCAGTCAATGTATAGGTAAACATTTATATATAGTATTATTCATATTCAAAATCTGTCAGTAATGTAAAGTTGTATATAGGTGATTATGCCGGCTTGCTATGGTCACGCAGGTTTGTTTACGCATTAAACTCGTGGCCACGAGAAAAACATGTCGTTCCCTCAACATAAGAAGTCATGGCCACGAGAAATGGATGTTGTTCCCTCAACATAGCATCTCGAGACCACGACATAAGGATGTCTTTACCTAGACAAAATGATCTATGGCCATGACAAAATATGATGTTCCCACAAGTTAATAAGACGTTCCCACAAATTAATATCTCGTGGCCACAACATATTATCACGTTCCCACGAGTTATTATTTCGTGGCCACGACAAAACTAAGTAAAGCGAACAAGTCACCTTATGGGCACCGTACAAAATAGCTGCCCAGAGGCGTTGCCAAGATGGCGGCCGAGTGGCACAACTTGCCTAAAAGGACTTAGTCACGAGTCTGCTTGTGAATGCGCTCAGGGGGATGCACTTAGGAGAGTTTGAACAGTTTGCACATTGCGTAAATCAGAGGTAAAAAAACAATACTGTTCTGTTTCTTGCACAGATCAATCGTTTAGTGTCTTTACACATCAGTGTCTCGTCACGAGCCACAGGGTTTCATTTGGTTTTGTTCGTGTATGTTTTTTGTTTTTTTGTATTGTTTTATGTTTTTAACCGTGATTTTCATCCACTTACATAGTAAGACTGATAGACGGTTTTAGTGAAAAATCTCAGTTTGTGTTCTAATGAAGAAACAAAGTCACCTACATTTTGGATGCCTTGGGGATAAGCAGATAAACATCACATTTTAATTTTTGTGTGAACTTTACCTTTAATAGAGCGACTTTAAAAAGTAAATACGTATACATTTTTGAAAATGTGGTCACAACTTTTATTTCAATCAATTTTAAAATGGAAGCTTACTTCCATTTGTCTTGAGCCTGAAAGCTGGATTTATGTAAATCCAGACAGACTCAGACACATTGGAAAATGATGAGAGTTCATTTTTAATGTAAGCCTGATATAATTTATTCTAGATCATTTAATGCAGCACTCTACTAAATTAAAATAACCTTATTTCTTTATTTATGCCAGAAATAAAAATCCCCCCAAAATTAAGAAATGTATTCAGATGTCCTTGACATTTTGATTGTATCTGGGAGCATAAGTACATTAACTTAAAATCATACAACAAGACTAGAACTAATCTGTTCTAATAAAAAAAGCTTCATTTAATTACATGCAATAGTTTTTCTCAATTTAATTAGGTTAGGGTTATTGAACATTTTTATATTTTGACTGAGTTTCTGAACAGACAAAAGGGCTTAAATCGTTCTATAAACCATTTTAAAGCTATCATGTAATGCTTACATGGTTCTCTTAGTATGCAAATTAATCAGTACTAGTATTACTCAAGCAATAAGTAGTTCTCATTAGTAAGAATGATGTTAGTTATCCTTATGAGCAATTTTTATGAACAAAAGCCAATTTGCTATATTGCAACCCATTCTGGAAAATTAGTTGAATTTTCCCCAATACTGAAACCATCTGTCAGATTTTTCAGTTGGTTAAGCTGCTGTCAGCCAAATCAGACGGATCTGCAACCATCAGTAGATGTCACATCAGCACAATACATTATCTCCAAGATACATCATCTGAATTCAGCATCCAAAGTGTAGAAACTTCAAAGTAGACACAATATCCAAAGTTTTGATATATAGGTCAAACAAAAAATGAATGAAACACTGAATATAGAAATAGAAAAATATAAACTAAAAAAAAAAAAAACATAACTTTGAAATAAATAAATAAATAAATCCAAGATATCAGACAAAGTGCCAATAAATAATATTTTTAATTTGTCAGTTTAAACATTTATTAAGTACAGTACTGTTCAAATGTTTGGGGTCTGTGAGTTTTTTATTTGTTTTTGAAAAAAGTATTTTATGCTCACCAGGGCTATATTTATTGATCAAAAATGCAATAAACAAAAATAAATATTGTACAATATTAAGTGCTGTCAATCAATTAATCACATTCAAAATAAGTTTTTGCTTACATAATATATGTGTTTATATATATTATCAATTTCACATCAATAGGCACATCAACCATAACTCCTTCAAAAACAGCTAGAAGCCTTGGAGTTATGATTGATGATCAGCTGACTTCCTCAGACCACATTGCTAAAACTGTCCGATCCTGCAGATTTACTTTATTCAACATCAAGAAGATCAGGCCCTTTCTTTCAGAACATGCTGCACAACTCCTTGTTCAAGCTGTTTTTCTGTCCAGGCTGGACTATTGCAATGCTCTCTTGGCAGGTCTTCAAACCAGTTCTATAAAACCTTTACAATAAATCCAGAACGTGGCGGCAAGATTAATTTTTAATGAGCAAAAAAGAATACACGTCACACCTCTGTTTATCAATTTGCGCTGGCTTCCAATAGCTGCTCGCATAAAATTCAAGGCATTGATGTTTGCCTACAAAACTACCACTGGCTCTGCACCCATTTACCTAAATGTATTACTTCAGACTTATGTGCCCTCTAGAAGCTTGCGTTCTGCAAGTGAACGTCACTTGATTGTGCCATCCCAAAGAAGCACAAAGTCACTTTTACGGACTTTTAAATTAAATGTTCCCTTCTGGTGGAATGAACTCCCCAACTCAATCCGAGTCCTTAGCCATCTTCAAGAATCGGCTTAAAACACATCTCTTCCATCTTTATTTGACCCTCTAACTTTAACACTCACTATTCTAATTCTATTCTTAAAAAAAATCTAACTACCTTTCTAATCTTTTTTTAATTCTATTTCTTTTAATTTATTATGCAATTGTATATATGTGTGTGAGTGTGTGTGTGTATGTGTAAAGACCTCTAACTAGCTTGCTCTATTCTTTTTTTTATTCTATCCGTTTTATTTTTATTTATTATATTACTTAAAATCCCATGCTACATGTACTGTGTTAACCTAACTGAGACTCGTTATAGCACTTATATATCATTGCTCTTTTTGTTGTTTTTGATTGCTTCCACTGTCTTCATCTGTAAGTCGCTTTGGATAAAAGCGTCTGCTAAATGAATAAATGAAAATGTAAAAGTAAATGTATTTGTACTGTGTATATTTATTATGTATATATAAATAGAAACACATACAGTATAGATTGAAAAAATATTAACATTTATATATTTATATTCTTATATTATATATAAATATATAAACATATATTTTTTCTAAAATGTATGCATGCATGTATTTGTATTTATATATACATAATAAACAGTATACACACATTTATTGTGTAAATTAAAACTTTTATTTTGGTTGCTATTAATCACGATTAATCATTTGACAGGACTAAAATATTACTGCAATTTAACTTAAAATAACTAAATATATTTCAATATATTTTAAAGTGTAATATATTTTCAGTTTCATTACTCCAGACTTCAGTGTCACATGATCCTTTAGAAATCCTTCTAATATCCCGATTTGTGTTTCTTCTCATTATGTCATGTTGAACACTGTTGTGCTGCTGAACCTTTTTTGTGGAAACAGTGATTTGTTCCTTTTTTTAGGATTCTTTAAAGCATTTAGAACAGCTGAAATATTTTTTGTTACATTGAAATGCATTTACCTTGACATTGCATTTACTTTTGATCAATCTAATATTTCTAAAAATATTATTAATTATTTTTTTTACTTTAACTCGCTTTTCACTGGTAATCTTTTTCATCTAACTTCCAAGTAGTGATCTTTGTTCTGATTGGTTGAGTCTTTGCATATCAACGTAGTTCACATTGTCCGTCACAACAGTGTGTGTGAAGCTGCTGAAAAATAAGTGGTCATTGTGATGCAATAGATACAATGATGATTTCCTTAAAACTTATTTTTGCAGCCTAGTTTCCATAAACGCTGGATTTAAAAAGGACCATCATGTTAGAGTATATGAAGAGCAAAGAAAATCATGTTTTCAATTATACACCCTCTTTAGTTTCATCAACTTTTGACTAAGAAGCAGTAGCTTTAACAGTTTTTTTTTTTTTTGGACCCTGAGGCTGAATATGACTTGGTGTGTAAAACATCAGTACAGCAGTCCACCATGCTGCCAGTGTGTGCTTGATCGAGAGGGGCTGGCGAACAGCACCCCTTACCATCCCTGTGACAATGGGCTTTGAGATTGCTTTCTGAAATCCATCCACAGCACCAAATTTAATCACAGCTTTATTTGATTCCGTCACTCTTTTAATGAAATTCCAAACAAGCTTGATGTCTGATTGTCATGCGGTGCCATAGAAAGACCATGTGGTGCGTGACGTGGGACACGGTTAACAGCTGGGTAATTCCCGGTGCATGGAGACCTCTGCACATTAACTGAATTTCACTCTCACAAAGCCGTGAGGCTGCAGCTTTGTACTGAATGTGCATTTAGTGAAAGCCTTACCAGTAATGGATGTTTATTCAGTTCACGTGAATCACATGGGTAACTGGTTCATAGTAAATAAACTCCAACAAAAAAAGCAGCATTCTACTTCTTGTGAATCATGATGGGTAAAAGACGTACTTATCTTTTAAATAAAACCAAACTCTAAAACCCTAAATGGGAGTTTTATAGAACATCCTGGCCAGTCTTTTAAAGGACAAAAAACCATCATAAATGTGTTTTTTCCACTACACTTAAAATATGTGCATGAGGAACAAACTGAAATGTAAGCTGTTATCTAATGCAAGTCTTGGCATTCCTTCTTATGAGGGAAGTAACAATGAATTTGTATGAGTCATTTGCATGCAAATATTTTCATGAAAAATTCAAGACTGACCAGTAACTTTATTACTAAAATGTATTCAAATGTTTTTAAAAATGTAGGAGCTACAACAATCCCACCCAAGCAGAAACCACATACTCGGCCAAATAAATGTGTTAAGGAAAGACATTTACCCCACAAAAAAAAAGAAAAAAAAGAAAAGAAAACATAATAAACACGTCCATCATTGAGGCGTTTTACTTTAAACCATTGCTTCTAGCCAAAATATGAGTACATGATTAATAACACTTTCTCCAGTGAACAAGTTCATCTCCAATTGTCCTCTCATCAAAATCCCTGGCATTTTTGACTGTTTTAATGGTGTTTGGTCTGTGCATATTTCTCTCCTGATTCAGACGAAGCAACTTTTTCACTGGAGAAAGCAATATTATGGATATAACTTGTACTTGCCGTTTGAAGTCAAAAAAACCTTAATGATGGATTAGTTTTTTATAATCATGCGGCTTTTCTTTTCACAAGACCTTAAGTGATGGACTGGAGTCATGTGGATTATTCTGATGTTTTTATCATTTGTGTGGACTCTCATTCTGACGGCACCCATTCACTGCAGAGGATCCATTGGTGAGCAAGTGATATAATGCTAAATTTCTCCAAATCTGCTCTGATGAAGAAACAAACTCATCTACATCTTGGATGGCGTGAATGTGAGTACATTTTCAGATCTTTTCAATGAATCAATTGATCCAGTTAACCAATCAAGTATAAAAGATTCATTCACTAATCTGGCTCATTCTATTCTTGCGTTCAACTCACTGACTTGATTCAGTCACCGTGGTTAACAGCCCACTGTAACTAAGGATTATCAGCGAATGATGACTCACAGTGCAGTTTGTTCTTCACACAAAGCTTTTGAACAGCCTCAGAAGACTTGGAATATAGTAAGTGGAAAGCTTGAAAGCTTCATTCTCCATTCATCTCTTTTAGTGTTCAACTAAGATTAAAAAAAATAAAATAAAAATAAAAAGTCATACGGGTTTGGAAAGGGGTAAATGATGTCAGAATTTCCATTTTTGTGTGAACTAATCCTTTAAAGAACGTTGTCAGCAGGTTAATATGTCCAGTGTGGAGATGATGTATTTTAGATGAACCAGACTTAAAGCAATCTTCATCTGAGAATAATAATGAATTCTTCAAGCATTAGCTGAGGCTCTTATACCCATTCTTCATTTTGAAAAAGGACGGGTTTATGATGAAATATTGCTAACTAAAATAAAGATGCACGGATTTAGCTCACAAATTACATCTCAGTTTCTGCCCCAAGCGTGTCATACGAGTTATAAGAAAAATATCAAAATCTGGCTCAAACTCAAGATTCGCAAATAAACAACTGTATATCCTAAGGACAAGAATGAACATGGCCTACTTCATAAGTGTGAGCACAACTGCACTAACAACTTATTCCATGAGCTTCATTTCTATTTGCTGAACAAAACTGTTATGAGGATGAAACCCAGTGGTTTGTCTCCTCATATTTATTCTCTGTTTTCCATCTCTGAGGAAATGCGACACATATGATCTGGGGTGACCACATGCAGGCACATTTGCAAATAGATTGACTGTCACATCCACACATGGATATTTGTGTATATACAGAACGCACACAGTCATGTACTACAGGAAACATCCATATGTGGCCCCTCACGTCTTGCACTTGCACTTTCTCACCATTTAGCTTGTGTTAGTTCAGACCAACAGGTTTTCAAGGGTTTAGAGCATGAGAATCAGCCTTGAGTTTTTGGGCTATATTTTATTTAACATGATGCACTGAGAGAAAACATCCCTTGAAGAACGGAATTGCAATGAGGTGCTGAGATACTTAATTAAATCTTAATCACAAAAGATTGATCTGAAAAGACACTTTTAACTGAGCTGACAATCACACCAGTCAGAGGTCAATATATAAGGTTTAGTGGAAAAATGAATCTGAATGAATGCATTTGAAATTTGCAATTACAGACCACTACATTTATACTTTTGCAATTAAAAAAGTTCATCAACATGCAGAGATATTAAATGAAAAAGCATGGGATTTGGATGCAATCTGATTGCACTGGACTAATTGTAGTTTGAATTTCACATGTAACCTATACCTAAGCATGGCATGGTGGGAGAAAAAAAAAAGCATTTTATTTTGTTTTGTTAAATAAAAATACATTACTTTTTGCTGTATTGAGCATGCCGTGACTAGTTCAAATTACATTTTACTGATTTATTTTAATTGGATACTTATCAGGGTAAACCAGTGGTTTTTAATCCTGATCTTGGAACATGTAGCCTGCTTAAAGCATCGTATGAGTATAGTGAAAAAACAGCATTTATTTTGCTGCTATTGATCATGTAGAACACAACGTGTCAATTTCAAATGACATTTTAGTGATTTTATTTAATTGGGCATTTATCAAGGTAGACCAGTTGTTTCAGTACTGATCCTTGGAGGTCCATAGCACTGCACATTTTGGATGCCTCTCTATCTGATGCACCAGTTCAGGTCTTGGTGCCACTATTTAGGAGCTGATGATAGTGTGTTAATTAAGAGAGTCATCCAAAATACGCAGGGATCCAAAATGTGTTAGGGATATTCCATGCATTGAGGTAATAGTACATGTATGAATCAACCAGTCTATTCATTTCCATATGGTATAGTGCAATATGTTTCAGATTCTAAAAATTAAAAGTGTTGGTTTTATGACATGGTATATCAAAAACTCTGTCACTGCAAATGGGATGTTCACATTAGTGCTGCATATCACAAACAGGTATTTTTTTCTGGCTTATACTCACACAAATTTTAACCAGAAAAGCTAAACATGTGACTTCTGCTTTTATACGATTATATACAGTATAGGATACTCATCAGAATTAGCTTTCTCACACAAATGAAAAAAAGTGCTATGGAAATACTCTGTAATAGTGAGTCAAAGACTTCATGTTTGGATTCACTTTTTATTTACACACACACCTCCTGAAAAATGAAGTTTAAAGTCTAAGAGATACCAGAACTGCAGCATACCACTCTCATGAATTTCTGCTGGTTTGTGACAGACCTACTTTCCATAAATCACACCATCAGATTTACAGTATCCACTTCATAGAAACACAGGCACGGATAACGTGATTTTCTAGCGTTTAAAGTGAACTACGCTGTGCGTGGTGCTGAATCCTTCCAAACCTATTCTAAACAGAAAAGAAAAAAAATCCACTCTTCACTTACAACATATTTTAAGTGGAAATTGGATCATTCTGAAACGAGGCGAGGGAGATAACTTAAGTAAATGATCAAGGAACAGGTCGTAATACACTAAAGTAATACAAGAATTAGTAAGAGTATATTCGTTTTATATAAAATAGAAGAGTAGTATATAGGCTTCATACAACACCTGGACCCTCTCACTCACCTTCCACCTCATCCTCAGGCAGGTTGACTGGTGCCCGGTACGACAGGATATCAGGAATGGTGCAGATTCCCCGGTACATCAAAGTGGAAGTCACCGGATGCATAGGCATTTTTGCAATTTATGTTGACTAGCACGTGTGTATTGATCCTCATATATGAGATTTACTGTCCGGACGGCAACTTTTTACCCCACATCAGATCAGACTGAAACCCTCACTGGAGATCACGCGTGGAGTGGATTCCATGGAAAGCTCCTATAGTAAACTCTCGCAGCGTGCGCAATTGCGCAGCCCTCTCCAAGAAACCAGGTGCAGGGATTTACAAGTCTTCACAGGTCACTGGTGGTCTAGATGTAAGGCTTTTTGGTTTGGATCTTCACAATATAAGCAAACCGCCCGGTCTTTAGTTTGTTGTAAAAATGACAAAGACGACGAATTACGGCGGCTCCATCGGCGGGGAAACTAGCAGATCATAATCCACCAGCTCACACGACGCGCATCAAACAAACGCGCATTTTTATCAATGCGACAACGTATGTGCGTATTTGGTGAGGTTGCGTGGATCGATTCGAACTCCAGGTCGTTAAGCATATGATTGTTTTCTCCTCGGTCGCTTCTTAAGACACAGCAGCTGCGCCTCGAGCACGCACTTGTTGGACAGCGTGTGCGCACTGCCAAGAACAATGAGTTAAAAATGCGCTTAACGCGTGTGTAGTTGAAGGTCTTTTTCTCTCTTAAGAAATCCAGTTTTTCCTATGGCAAAAAAATAAAAATAATAATAATTACAAAAATAAAATAAAATAAAAAAACAGGAAAAGATATCACCGATATAATCAAACTTTCCAGCTAATCACAACATGCAGATAAACGAGCTGTGCTGTGCGTGGGGAGGCTCGGTGTCCGGGTTCCCTCGCGATGGATCTATATTTAGTCTGAGTGTAAGCTGCTGCTCTCCACAAGGTATTTCCCGCCGCAGGTGCTGGCAGGCGTTTACACGCGGAGCGTTCTTGTGTTCAACAGCTAGACGGAGCGTAACGGATTGGAACACTCTTGACGCGTTTTGAAAAGTTGATCTGCTTGTTTTTTACTTGGCATGATGGCTTAAAACGCGGCGCTCACTTAAAACGCGATATTTACTTAACATGAATATTATTTACGTGAGTACATTTATTTTTAACCTTATAGAACATAGGCCAATTTCAAAAACTTACATTTAATTCACTTTTTTAAACATTAAAGGGTTAGTTCACCCAAATAGCAAAATTATGTAATTAATAACTTACCCTCATGTTGTTCCAAATGTGTAAGACCTCCGTTTATCTTTGGAACACAGTTTAAGATATTTTAGATTTATCCCGCGTTTCCACCGCAGGAACTTTACCCAGGAACTAGGGACTTTGGCCTGGTACTTGGTGTGTTTCCACCGCAGGAACCAGGAACTAAATAAAGTTCCGGGTAAAAAAATGCCCCTCAGAAAGTCCCTGCTGGCGAGGTGGTACTTTTTCAAAGTTCCGAACCTTTGGAGGCGGTACTTGGGCGCTAAACATCCTGATTGGTTGAGTTCACGCAGCATTGGTTGGGTTCAACCACCATTTATTCGGATCATTTTCAAAATATTACTGTTATTGTGTCATGAAATGTAATTTTAAAAGTATTTCAGGTGAAAATGTAGTTGTTTAAAACTCAAATCTGTGGTTTATTTATAAAGACAGTGCCTATTTAAAAATGTGTTTCGCCGATCTCGGAGACGTGCGCTCCACGCAATCAGCGGGAGCTCAGTCCTCATGTATCCGCCGAGAGCAGCCTCACCTCGGCTAGACCTTCTGATATGTGCCGCTGGCTCTGATGTCTCTTTAGGGGTTAAACATAACATATAATTTGTTTTGGGTAAATCTAATCTAATACTTGGTCTGTATTCAATTTATCTATATGTTAAAATGAAAATAAAAAAGGCAAATTTATATAATATCTAGTTTCATTGTAATGACTGTATATACACATTTCCCTGAACTAAGTACATTTCTGCAGCTGTTATTATGTTTAAATGAAAACAAAAGGAGGCAGTGGTATTTGATATCCTATTTCGTTTTATTGTTCAAAACAAAGCAGTTTGTGATTGCCGGTTTGCGAATGAATCATTCGATGTAACCGGATCTTTTTTAACCAGTTCACCATATCGAACTGAATCGTTTTAAAGAGTTTGCGTCTCCAATACGCATCAATCCACAAATTACTTAAACTGTTAACTTTTTTTAATGTGGCCGTCACACCAATATCCAGGAGGGGCCACAAATCCACGAGTTGACAAATCCGAGGGAACGCATTGTGAAAGCGTGCGCACGGATTATGAATTTGTAGGTATGGATTCAAAAATCGAAGGTACGGTTTACAAAATCTGAGGGCATGGATTAAAAATTTGTGGGTACAGTTCATTAATCCCTGGAGGGCACAATTTGTTAAACCGAGGGAACAGTTTTAAGAATTTGTGAGTACGGTTTATAAAATGTGGGGATGGATTGCAAAACCGGATTGGATTGTATTTTTTTCTCCTACAGGTGACCTCCCGGGCTCTGTAAGTAGTAAATAACTACTTGAGTAGTTTTTTTTTTTATCCAATACTTTTTTACTCTTACTCAAGTAACTATTCAGACTACTTTTACTTTTACTTGAGTAAAAATTTCTATAAGTAAATTAACTGTTACTTGAGTACAGTTTTTAGGTACTCTACCCACCTCTGATTAAACTCGCGATAGATCAATGTTAGTTATAATGTCAATCTCTATCATTTATTCGCTGAACATTGCATTAAAAACATTATATAATTATAAATTCCTGACATTATTATTACATTTTAATCTCATTAAATACAAATTAAAAAAAAACACCACTGCCTCCTTTTTTCATCCAAAAATACCTCTTCCGGTTTGTCACAAGTTTCGGAAAGTTTTTTCCGAGTATGGCTCTGTGTGACGTTATATGGGTCCCAAGGGCACTTCTGCCAGAAGAGCGCGCGCTCCTGTATAGCAGAGCAGAGACATTCACTGATCAGAGCGAGAGACCGAACTGTCACAAAAGAAGTGTGTTTTTGGTTGCCAGGGCAAGACAACCCTGCACAGACCCCCCCCCCCCCCAAAAAAAAAAAACAGCATTAACGGACCAGTGGATGGAGTTTATTTTTACAGAGCATCAACGGAGTTGTGCAAGTGTTTGTGTTTGTTCCCTGCATTTCGAAGATGCTTGTTTTACAAACAAGGCCCAGTTTGACGCTGGATTTGCATATAATTTATTTCTTAAGGATAATGCAGTCCCAACGAAAAAGGGTCACGATCGTGTGTTGGAACCGCAGGCGGTGAGTAAAACTGCTTCAAATATCTCTGTGTTGTTAACTTAGCTATCGGCGCGTAAGCACATCAAGTAAACAACATGCGATGTTGTCATCAGACTGCACTTTCCACATGTACAGCTTCAAAAAAAAAAAAAAAGACGACATAAAGTGGAACTTAGTCATTTTCCAAAACCGCTAAGCAAATATATACAGTTTCAATACATACCACATACAAGACGTCGTTGCTGATGCTGCTCTTGTTAAATTTCAGCCTCTGGATCTGATTCTGGATCATAAATATACGCTAAATCTGACTGTTAGCCAGGGTTTGTTTTGGATGATGTTTTTTTCCTCACGGTACTGTCACAGCTTCCAAACGCTCTCAGCGCAAAAGCCTACTCGCGCTCGTGATTCTTTATCTCCGCCCACACGTCACGCCTCCAGGCACTCGTGTTTTTCCGGGAAAAATCGGTACAGACTATCTTTCTCTTATAAATATAATAAAACTAAAGACTTTTTGGAGTTATGAAGGATGCAGTACTACTCTATAGGTACTCAAGATTAACAGGATATTGAGTGAAAACGAGCATTTCATAGTACCAGAACTAATTGTGGAAACTACCCACTTTTGGGCCATTTTAGTACCGGACTGCCTTTTTCGAGAACCAAATTAGCTCCTACTCCAGAGAAAGATCTAACCAGCACAACTGGTACTAACCGTGATGCAAGTAGACACTGATTGGCCAGACGCATTCGAAAACGCCTTCACCCGCCATGATTTAAAACACAGTGTAAACATACTGTAAGCATTGTGTCGACTTATTTTGCAAGTATGATGAACAGCGATAGATGGACGGACGCTGAAGTGCAGGCACTTGTAGCAAATGTAGCAATGCCAGTTGTCATTGGAGATTCTTAATCCTAATTTCTGTTCTTTCAATCGCTTTACATTTACATCGACATTCCATGTCGATTATTGTGAAATCTGCGAGATGCAATGAAAACATAGCTCCGATCACAGCGTCCTCCATCCTACTGTTGTTAACGTTGTTCTTCTTTGTTAACGTTGTTGAACGCCACACACAAATGACATCGCTGTCGACCAGTTTAAGTCATATTACAGTACACGTAGTCGGTGCGAATGCAACCCTTTAAATGGTACTGGGAAATAGTTAGCACAAAATCGTCCCAGTACTTTAGTACTGTACATTTAGTTCTGGAATTAAAGCGGTGTAAAAGACCCTAATTTTTTCCTGGAACTTCATTTGGATCCTGGGTCCTGCGGTGGAGTACCAGCCCAAAGTCCCTAGTTCCTGTGTAAAGTTCCAGTGGTGGAAACGCGGCTAAAGTGACATCATAGTTCCTCCACTCTATTTGAACATGTTTTATAAGCCACGTATAAACGTCAGTTGCATCAACTTCACTGCCATTCACAAATCATTCATAATTTTTAGAATGTCGCCTTTAAACTTCCATTTGTGCGGTAGCTCTGCTATGGCATCGCTATCTAAGAGCATTATTAGTTGGTAAAGTGGATTTATGTATTGCAGAGTTAACGGAAGTTCCCGTGAGCACTGTAATGTTTAAAGCAAATGTCTTAACAAATGTCAGTAGACCAGTAAGTTTTTAAAATGAGCGGTTCATTTATAAATTTGTGGAAGAAACCGGAAGAAAAAAGACAACAAATACTATGCCAAAATGGGGCGGGCTGCATAATATCAATTGAGAAGTAGGCATATTCAGACACGGTTTTGTTTCTCAATGAATACGTTCTTGGAAAGAATTGTTTAAACTAATAACTCAGTGACTAATGATTCATAAAGACCATCACAATTGTTTAATTCCTGAATGAATCATTGTTTTTGCCCCTTACAGATATATGAACAATTATGTGGCATTTTCTGAATTTCTGGCCCTGATATAAACACATAATTAAAAACATGCACAGAAGGAGGACAGGAACTCATCTTGAGACAAAAATAGCACTAAACGAACACATCCTCCATATGAACGCCCCCTTACACAGCATTTCATGTACAATACCACTATCAAGCACATAAAATACTCATTCATTTCAGTGCATGTACTTCTCCACGGGCAACTGTGATAGACATGATTCCCAGACCCCCCTGAAACAAGAAGAGATGTGACTAATGTTTTCGCAGGGCTGGGACAGATCCCATCCCCTTTGGCATTCCTTTAATGGAAACTTGTCTTTAAAAATTCACATTCAGTTTGATAAGCAGTAAGTTAGTGCTGTTATTAAACTCAAAGGCTTTGCCAGATTTGTCCAAGACAAGAGACTGAAAGCATCCCAAACTCTAGCACGAGTTAGCTCAGAAAAAAAAAGAAGATGCTTATTATTTTGCACGTGCAAGAGCATCCTGGTGGAAAATGCATAGCACTTTGCAGTGCAAACATATAAATCAAAAGGTGCTTGGCATGGTGGAAGTCATCCACCGCACACACTAATCTGTCTCAGCGTGGGTGGGTTATCTTTTTTGCTTTTCTGCCTGGATTTCTGACATATCTGCAAGCAGGTATTTGATTCCCTAGTAGGGGTTTTCCACATGCATCCATTGTCAAATGCACTTAGTAAAAACATATGCATTCTCTCTGAGACATATGAGCCTTATTATGAGTTATCTGGTACTGTGATGGATTTTGGGTGGTGTAATGACACCATTGTCTCCTCCAGCTGTGGAACGGAGCTCCTGTGACAGGACCCAGGTGCACATATCAAAACCCGATGGCCTATTACAAATGGTGGACTCTCAACCTCCAACAC
>NC_068400.1:11192394-11193609 GCF_023724105.1 Carassius gibelio | reverse complement strand
TCTAACCTAACCCTAACCCAACCTAGACCCTAGACCCTAACTCTAACCTAACCCTAACCCTAAACCCTAACCCTAAACCCTACTACCTAACCAACCCTAGACCCTATACCCTAACCTAACCCTAACTCTAACCCTAACCCTAACCCTAACCCTAACCTAACCTAACCCTAACCCTAACCCTAACCCTAACCCTAACCCTAACCCTAACCCTAACCCTAACCCTAACCTAACCCTAACCCTAACCTAACCCTAACCCTAACCCTAACTCTAACCCTAACCCGAACCCTAAACCCTATACCCTAACCTAACCTAACCCTAACCCTAACCCTAACCTAACCCTAACCCTAACCCTAACCCTAACCCTAACCCTAACCCTATCCGAACCGCCTAACCCTAAACCTAACTCTAACCCTAACCCTAACCTAACCTAACCTAACCCTAAACCCTAACCTAACCTAACCTAACCTAACCCTAACCCTAACCTACCTAACCCTAACCCTAACCCTGAACCTAACCCTAACCCTAACCCTAACCCTAACCCTAACCCTAACCCTCTATCCCTAACCCTAACCCTAACCTAACCCTAACCCTAACCCTAACCCTAACCCTAACCTAACCTAACCCTAACCCTAACCCTAACCCTAACCTAACCTACACCTAACCCTAACCCTAACCTAACCCTAACCCCTAACCCTAACCTACCCTAACCCTAACCCTAACCTAACCCTAACCCTAACCCTAACCCTAACCCTAACCCTAACCCTAACCCTAACCCTAACCTAACCCTAACCCTAACCCTAACCTAACCCTAACCTAACCTAACCTAACCCTAACCCTAACCTAACTCCTAACCCTAACCCTAACCCTAACCTAACCCGAACCTAAACCTCTAACCTAACCCTAACTCTAACCTAACCTAACCCTAACCCTAACCTAACCCTAACCCTTACCTAACCTAACCCTAACTCTAACCTAACCTAACCCTAACTCTAACCCACCCAACCCTACACCCTAACCACCTAACCCAAACCTAACCAACCTAACCCAACCCTACCCAACCAAACCCCTAACCACCTAACCCAACCCTAACCCTAACCCTACCACCTAACCCTAACCCTAACCACCCTACCACCCTAACCCTACCCTAACCCTAACCTAACCTACCCAACAACCCTAACCCTAACCCTAACCTAACCCAACACCTAACCCAACCCC